>NC_054081.1:15355041-15527541 GCF_017562075.2 Anopheles merus | reverse complement strand
GTTGGGGTTCACACGCGCCCAGCAAGACGATGAGCGCTGGTGAGGATTAATGCACGCTTTCATCGCGCCTTGTGCGCTCGATCACGCCTGCATTGCTGTGCGGTGTGTCTACATTGGGGCGCTTTGCGGCGATGGCACGCCGTCCGGACGAGAGTAACCGGCCGTTCGTTTATGCAATTTAACGCGAAGCTGTGCATTGGATCGTGCACACGCGCAACGGTGTGTGGCTTATGTCACCAAGGAGCTTGTTAACTAGGGATTTCCTCGCAAAGTGCACCAGCCTTAGTGCGAGCCGGTAAGGCGTTTTTTTCTCTCGTTTCTTTCTTCTATTCCCTTTATTAACCATAACCATCTCGCTGACCAAGCTCTTTGCGTGCGGCTAAAAGCGAGTGAAAATATGGAAAGACAAGCAACGATCCTTTCCCTGAACCATCCGTTCGCCCTTGCCATGGTGTGTGTGTTATCAGAACGGCTGGGAAAAACTTCAACGCATTCCACTCTAGCCCGGTACCAGCCGGGCCACCAAAAACCATCATCCGGCGCAATCTTTTGAGCGATTCGAGCGGCAAAGGTAAACATAATCATGTTTCACTCAACTTGTTACACCCCGTTCGCACTCGGCAAGCCCGCGCTCTCGCGGATTGCACCGATTCCGGGCGGCCTTGCCTACACAATTCAGCCCCCGTTTCCGTTTCATCGTTGCACCCTGCCCGCCTATCCACAAAGATTGGCAGTTTGGCACGGTGCTATTCTTCAATCCGTTCAACGGCCGTCCAACGGGTTTCCCGTCGCGCAAGCAAACCGATGGCATAATAATATAACTTTTCTTTATGTTTGCTGTTTGTTTAAATTTTAAATATTTATGAGAAAAAGTTTTCTGATTATTTTATTTATTTCCCTTCCCTCGCCCGCCCGGGCTCGTCGGGCGTCGGCCTGGGCCAGCAAAAGGAAGCACGCGGTGCAGTGCGAGGAGAGGCAGCTTTGGGCCCGTGTGCACGGATGCCGGGCGCAAATGGACAGCATCTTTGGGTGGAACTTGTGCCTTGCGTGGAGCGTTACAATTAATCTGAGACGATTTCCGGGTTGAGAGATACCGCCAGCCTTCCCATGCGGAATAAATAAAGGAGGGGTACAGGAAACCATGCGCTACCTCAATGCGTTCTATTATTTCCACTCTACCTGGACGGTTGTTCGGTGCCTTGCGGAAGGAACTGGTTTGGGAAGAGTTGCCGAAAAACAAGAAAAATGAAAAACGCACGGTAGGGTAGGAAAACTTTTCCCATCTCGGCTTTGCAGCAACCGCCAGTGCGCCTGGCTGGGTCGCATTGTTTGCATTTTGCGACGAGGGAAGTGTAATTCTGACGTTTCTCTGCTACGGAGAACGGCCCCGTAATGAGTGTGGGTGTTTTTTGTGTTGCTTGAAGAGAGGTTCGGGGAAAGGGGCAGCAAGTGGGCAGTAATTGGTTGCCATTGTATGGATTATTTTTCAGTTAAGAGAGAAGGAAGAACGGAATAGTATGGCATGGAAGACGAATCAAATGGAAAAAAGGTAGATTAATTAAAAAATAGTGAATAGTAAGTGAAATCAAACAAATGCATTGATTTGTTCCGCTACAAGAAAGCGTTAATAATCAATTGTTGCTACATGTAAAGCTAAAATTAGCCTGCTGAAGGGAGAAAGGAGATCATTAAACACACCATGCTGCCCTATTGTGCTCTTAAAGCAGAGATGTCAAACTAGTGGCCTGCGACGTCTTTCGGTGTAGCCCGCGACAGCTTTAGTCAAAATTTATTTGTAACAGCATTTCTGCTTCTACAGCACATGTCAGTCAATTCCGAATACTTGAAATATGAAGTGAAGTTCAACTTCACGGGTTGCTTTTCTAATTTTCAGACCATGCAACGTCATAAAACCTTGTCGGTGTTTTATTTTACCTTTTTTCTATACATGCATGTGCAAAGAAGATAATAATTGCAAAAACTGTTTATTTTGATAAAAATGAGCATTCAATTCCGAACAATTTAATAGTAAAATAGTTTAAATAAAAAGTAAAAAGTTTTATTAAATTATGAAAATTATGTTATACCCTTTTCGATGAATACATTTGTTATTCAAGAGTGAACATTTGTTCGATGAATACATTAATATGTTATACATATTTGATGAATATTTTTTTAAACAAACAACTCGCATTTTGGCTTCAATCTTATATAAATGTCTAAACTTTGGAATGTCTACCCATTAGTATACAGTTTTGGAACATTACTCTTGTTTTTGACAAAAAAGTAATTTATATAAGAAAAACCTTTGGAAAATGTAACAAAATTACTCAACTTTCAGGAATTTAAAGCGGAAATTCTTCAATTTTGGGGCATACTGTTCTGGGAAAGGTAACCCTAAAGAGGGGTTCGAGGCATAGTAGCAGCTTAGAACATTTTACTTCTGCAAAACCTTTAGAAAACAGATTAAATCAGATATCAACAAAAACAGGTGTTACATTTGACACGCTGTTACAAACGATCTCAAACTTTCCATGAAGCAGCCTACCAAGACCAATGTGATTAGATAAAATACAGGTGGGCTTATGACTCTGTTTTTGATCGCCATAATGTATAGGAGCCATAGGAGATCTATGGATATAGGAGCTAGGAAGTGAGTAACGATTACGAAGAACTTCTATGACACCTTATACTCCCTAATTTTCTAATGAAGATTTGTCCAAGGCTGGACTGGACTGGACGAACCGACTTGTAGTAATTGGTGGAGCTTGGACTGCATCAAAAGCAAGAATTCACTGTTTTAACGTACGTAAATGTTGTTCACAATCATTACCATTTCAAAAATATTGATAATCAATACGACACCTGAATTAATTTGAAATTTACCTTTCTGTATTGGATTATCCAACGTAGTTAGGCATGATCTATGGAACTTTTGGAAATATTAGAAGTGTATGGCCAGTTGAATCTGATAATTTTTTTACTTTATTTTACATCAAAATTTTAACTATTGCAATGCAATTGCTATCCCAAAATGGAATGAAATGAAATGAAAAGAACTGCTAAAAATCTGATTTTTTATCATATAATATCATAAAAACTAGGCTGCGGCTCGTGCTACTATTTTCAGTAGCATTTTAGCCCGAGGGGTCAAATTAGTATGACATCGCTGTTCTAAAGTCATGCAATCTGCTGATTAAACTGATTAAATACAGGGTTTATCAGTCCAATAACCAGCTTTCCACTTTGTTATAACAGTTGTCTTTTTAAATAGACACCACTGACTATCACTTGATCACACGTTAGATGGTGTAAGCTACTCTGTCTAATTTATTAACGCAATTGTCATCTTCGATTGTGCAACCGGCAGTTTCGGCATAGTGTGCTTTCATGACATAATCATTACCACAACAAACTGTGCCAAATCTGACAATTGTGCAATCGAACATGACAATTGTGTTATTTAATTTAACAGGAGTAGTGTTGGATTTATAACATATATCCGCCTGCAGATATGCAACCTACAGGACTATTAATCGATGCGAAGATTAACATCGTGGCAGATTACCACTGTTCCTTCGATAAGGTGCCATGATGTAAATGTAACCGTGTAATCTAATGTAACAATCGCTAGGAGCGCATGCCTGTGTTTAGGCCATAGGATGCGCAGAAATAAATCCAAAAGAGATTCGAGAGAAAATTGTTCGGGTAGCTACAGCTGGACACTCTTGGGTGCTCTCTGGCGTAGATGGTCAATTTGTTCACTCCCCCCTTGGCTCCTCCTCACCATCTCACCTTGACTCGATCTTTTCGGCAGAGTCCAACGATCAGTCGCTTCCTCTCATTTTCCCACCCTCGACCTGATCAGTTCGGCTTAGTCCAACGATCAGTCGCTTCCTCACCCTCCCTCGACCTGGTTAGTTTGGCACATCCAACAACCAATCAGGTTCTATTCCTTCTCTTTCCTGTGGCAATTTCGGTCGAATTTATTCACCGGTTTATTCCTCCTTCCTCTTCCTCCATCCTTGGCCAAGTCGCGGTGGTAGTTGCACCTCTCCCACCAAGTAGCTTACACCATCTGACGTGTGATCATGTTTTTTATAGAGGTATTGGACATTTTAGTCTCTTTGTTTTAATTTTATAGTTACTAATAGTGACTTAAGACTATACATAAAGCTTATTTATTTTGTTTAATAAATATTATCCTTTTGGAAAAAACAGAAAACTGTTTAAATTTTCCCCTTAATTACTAAAACGATATTGTATCCTTAATTGAAAATTTTCCCTTACTTTATCGTATCCTTTACATTCCGAAAATATAGGGTTTCAAATCATATAATGGACTTTTTGACCCACTCTGTGGAATGCTTCAAATGGTAAGGGGATGTTTGCAACGTTGCTATGGAGGTTTGCATGCATATAGGGGAATCTGTCAAACACTTAGGAGAAGTGTGCAAAACAGCTATGAAGTTTTGCATCCAGCTATGGAGCGCTCGGTTGCTCTGTTGCGCTGTAGAAATTAAACCTAGATTTTTTTTCTCAAAAAGCACCGCGTGATGATTTAAGAGTTTGGAGTGATTAAACATATGTTATTTTTTATTGTTTGTATGAAATAACATTTCAGTTGTAATTTAAATTTGCTATAAACATTTTTGTATGTTACATTCTCTACTATACTATTTCTTCTTTCAGTAATATTTTTCCTCATATTCAAATAAACATATTTAAATAGTGTTCAGTACTACCTTGTAATCAAATTACTCCCTTTTTTAATTACCTTCATTACATCTGAATCAAAGAACTAGCCTAGAATCACTGAAGGTAGTCATTTGTCAAACGATTTATTCCAATACTTTGATCACGCCCTTAAGAATCTTCATATTTAAATACCTCAGAAAATGTTGATGATGTGAAGAAATAGAAGAATTGAATGTTGAATCGGATAGGACGTAGGAAACAGTTACATAGTTAAAAGCTGTTGCGAATAAATTTTATTACGGATTAATTACAATTTCATTCTAAGGATCTTAAAACATGTGTTTAATCACTCCGAACTCTTAAATCATCATGCAGTGCTTTTTGAAAAAATCTAGGTTTAATTTATACAGCGCAACAGAGCAACCGAGCGCTCCATAGCTGGATGCAAAACTCCATAGCTGTTTTGCACACTTCTCCTAAGTGTTTGACAGATTCCCCTATATGCATGCAAACCTCCATAGCAACGTTGCAAACATCCCCTTACCATTTCAAACATTTCACAGAGTGGATCAAGTAGTCCATTATATGATTCGAAACCCTGTATCTTATTGTTAGTTAACTCCACAATAACTGCAAATTTTAGGGTCAATTTTTGTTAGTAGGTGGTTGTGAGTAAGATGAGTGTGTCCTATTCAAATTCAGGATCGTTTGCTTGCGGTGATGGTTGTTTTTGAATATATACGTATTTTAAAGTAAGATATAACTGTACTTTTTGCTAATCTAAGTTTGTTTTCTTTTTTATGTAACCATTCATTTTGCCTGGTCTGATAGATGGATTGCACTGCCCAATGTACCATGTCCTTTCTCGTCAAAGAATCTTCCTGTCCATGGTTTTGTTTGCGTTCATCATTTGTTGCCGTGTATGCGTCTTCGTTCCCTTTTACTCCACAGTGTCCATGCCACTCCAACAAAAGGTTGTCCTTGTTGAGGCCGGAAGATTTTCCAGGATGCACGGGTCTTTATAACTTCCTCACTCAAGCGCTGCCAATACTAGCACTTTTTGTCAAATCTACGTTAGGTTTGGTGGACATTGTTGCTGCCTCTGTTGCTGTAGTCATGCCATGCGCTTATAATGAGAAGATGCTGGTGCAGTCCGGCAGTTTAATGGAACAGTGTGATCAAGTGGTAGACAGCGGTGTTTTGTTCAAAAAGACAACTGTTATAAACAAGTGGAAAGTTTTTTTTATTGGACTGGTAAACCCTGTAAAACATAACACACAGCCGCAAGCTCCGGTAAAAATCGCGTCTGTCTGTACAAACTAATTGTGTACCGCCTAAATGTATGCAGCTCGCATTACAAGATAGGGTTTTTTTTTGTTTTTTTTTTTACCCTTCTTTCAGCCATTAAGTGCCATTAATAATAGTTTTCTAGAAAAATAAAAAGAAAAAAACCTTCCCCCCTCTCTCCCTCTGTTCGAAACTGTTCCCCATCTTTCCCATCGGCCCTCGTTCCGCCCTCTGTGATTTAGCACTCACTCGGTCGTGGGTGGGACCCATCAAACGCGCTTAAAAATAATCACCACGCAAAACAGACTCATCAAAAGTCACCGCACGTGGTGAGTGTTAATGTTTACCGGGTTGAGAAGCAAAAGAAAAAAGCAACCATCAACCCGTACCACCTTCTGTTCCTAGCCAGGGCCAAAATTCATGAATGAGAGCAGCTCCCATGCACCGTATGAAACATGGTACAGGACAACGAAGGAATGAAGGGGGCCACTTTATGCCATTCTACTCACGAATTGTGCCGAATACCCGTAATGGTGCCCGATAGTGCAGAGTGCTGACGTTTTTTGGGACGACGAGAGACAGAGGGAGAGAGAAAGCGAGCGGCAAAAGTGGACCACGCTGGATGTACTGTGCAGCGCGTAGGAGGGAGTGTGTGTGGGTTGAAAGGTTAGTAAAACATTGGATTTTACAAATTGAATATCATGCTAACCAATCCTCATCAATTACGCCGCCGAAAGCAATTACCTTCACTGGCAAAGTGCGCAAACAGTGAAATGTATGCCTGGCCCGACCGTACCCCATACCTCTATCGGGTTCGTCGCTGTCATCGTCCACCGGTGCCGGGATTTTCGGGGCTCGCGGGGCGGCAGTCCGGAGGGTCGAATAATTGCTGGTTCAGGTTCACGGGCTAGGCAAGGTGTTCAAGTGCAATCGGTAACGTTGCAGCCCTGCCGTACCGTGCGACCCGTTTTGCTTTTCAGTATTCCAGCGCAGCGGCTGGCTCGGTGGTGCTGACGTGCGGTGCTAATAAAGCGCCACGCGTGTACCGAGCCAACCGACGCGCTGATGGATGGAGGGCCGCGACTGGCTGGGCCGCGTGAGTGATTTGCCTTCCGCCAGGCACAAGTGCCAGCATCTTGTGCAGGCCACCATCGTCAGCATCGCACAAAGTAACATGACTCAACGCTGTGCGCACTTGGCGCAGTGATGTGTGCTTTCTTAAGTGTGTGCCCGAGCCGTGTGCTCAGCCCCAGTTCGAGTCCACTTGACAGTTTCTGTCCTCCCGCTTTCCCCACCGAAAACTGAACCGAAGCGCTGGTGTGGCGCCTGCCCACATTGTAGTGCTGCCGTCACGCGGATCAGTTTCCCGCTGTCTGCTACTGATTAGTTAGCTCCAACCCGTCCCAAACACTCATACTGTCTCGCTTTCTCTTACACCCACACATACGAAGCGCTATCAGCAGCATCTCGGCAACGGTAGCTTGGTCTGCGTTTTGCTGAAGCACACCGAGCGTAACGGCACAGCGTGGCAGACGATACTGTGTTCGATATTGCGATCGCATTCCACCACCGGAAGACAAATGTAGTCCGAGCAGCGGAGCAGCGGTAACGCATGAAATACCGAGACGTGCGGAAGGAACGGCGCGAAAGCGACAGAGCACGGGTACGGAAAAATGAAATTTCACGCGAGCTTATGTAAATAAATATTTATTCTATGCCCGGCGGCACCGCACCAACTCGCACGCCGTCGAGTACGTGGGCGTGGTGAGGAGGCAGCAAAGAGGAAGTATTTAATAACCAAACCGTCACCCATCCCCCTCCCCCCCACCCGGCCAGCTCAGGGCTGACACGGGACAGGAGCACGGGCTGGAGTGCCCACGGGCCCGAACTTAAAACGGTAACAATGGTACAGGCTCCAACACATCGCGCGGGGCAGGAAAGCGCCTGAAATGCTGCAATACGTGAGGCGAAGATAAGTTGTGTACCCCTCCGCTCCGTGCGGCACTTTCACCTTTCCCGGGCACTGCGCTAGTGGATATTAGTTTCCTTGTTTTTTTACGAGCTTGAGCTAGCTGTGGTGCTTGGGACGCTATAATTGAACTTTTGATGCTAGATTTTCAAACAGTCGCGCGCGCGTTGCTTTCTGCTCCCGTGGTCCCGCAGTCGCTTCAATGATTCATCCAACGGGACACGGGACGCGTGCTTCTGCATACATCGATGTTGAAAGAGCACACATACACACACACGTACAAACGCACAAACACACACACACGTATGGTTTCGTATTTGCCAGCGAATGTACGGGGCTTTCGAGTGTGCAAAACCGTCACTCTTCCCCGGCGCGGTTCAATGAACTGTTGTAATGCGAGCACAATTTTCGAGTCAATTTATATTCATTTAGGATTTAATTAACGCAAACCTAATCGTGTCACTTTACACTCGCTCGCGCTTGGGCTAGGAAGGGGTAGATTTGTCGCTGGGCTGCTTTTTGGTGCAGAAAATCTACAGGAGCTTTTGATAGTGAGCTAGCAAAAAAAAAAAACAAGCAAAAAATCAAGCAATATTGTTGACACCAACTATGTAATTGATCCAACAAAATCCAACAAATAGGATAGAGGAATCAGTATTCTCAAGGATCGGGTTGTATCGAGCACATCAGGGTATGTAAAATCATAATGTTTTTGTATTTGTAATGTTTTTAATTTAGGATATAATGAACAAATCGTTTTTGCTTCACATTTGTATTGTTAAAGAAAAGATCAACCCTCGATAAGTTTAAAAAATGCTTCAATGGTTGCAATATTTAGGTGAGTTTAAAAATACTTAATATTAAAAAAACGTTATTCAAGGAAGGTATAACAACCACTATTAAATGCAAAAACAGTTAGAGAAATTCTTTAACATTTATAGCCCAGTTTAAAGCAAATACCCGTAGAGGAGTGAATAGCTCTTGTAAAACGTTTAAAAATTTGTGAAATTACCTTTTTTGTATGTAATTTAATTTATCTGGTAAAATATTAATGTTGTTATTTTACTTACCCAATTACTTACGTACTTAATTACTTACTTACTTACTTACTTACTTACTTACAAACTTACTTTTTTTTTCTGTGGCTCAACAACCGATGTCGGTCAAGGCCTGCCTGTACCCACTTGTGGGCTTGGCTTTCAGTGACTAATTGATTTCCCCCAATAGCAGGATAGTCAGTCCTACGTATGGCGGCGCGGTCTATTTGGGGCTAGAACCCATGATGGGCATATTGTTAAGTCGTACGAATTGACGACTGTACTACGAGACCGGCTAAACTTACTTACTTACTTACTTATATACTTACTTACTTACTTACTTACTTACTTACTTTCTTACTTACTTACTTACTTACTTACTTTCTTACTTACTTACTTACTTACTTACTTACTTACTTACATACTTACTTACTTACTTCTTTGAATTAGATAGTTTATTTTACGGTGCTCGTATTGCTCGTCTTTGTTTCGGTTCCTCCATTGTCCTTCCACACATACGGGGCCAAGGATCGTTCTGAATATCTTCCTCTCTTACGCGGCCAAGAGGGTCTCGTCAGATTCAGACAGTGTCTCAGTGGCGTATGATAGTACCAGTACTAAGTATGTGCAAAAATAGTCCCAGTCTCATCTGTCGCGACATGTTCTATCAGGAGAACTGCATTCTCCTAAGATAACGTTATTCCTAAGGTAATCTTCTCTCGCAACAAGGCACCAGACGCAACCCGCAACCTGCAAGACCAGAATCAAAGATGATGGATGGGCACGATTAAAAAACGATGTTAACCAAATTGTTACTGAGGTGTGGGATAGCGATTCGATGCCTTGTGATTGGAACCTCTGCATCACCTATTGCAGATACAAGAAGGGATATTGCAGCGTTGAATACCGCCTATAAAATATTCTTCCCGATCCTTCAGGATCGTCTTGTTCCGCACGTCGAAGAGATAATCGGAAACTATCAAAGAGGATTCCGAAACGGAAAATCAATCACTGATCAGATCTTCACCATGCGGCAGATCTTGGAGAAGATGGCTGAATACAGACACGACACATATCATCTCTTCATTGATTTCAAAGCCGCATATGATAGCATAGCCAGGGTAAAACTATATGACGCTATGAGCTCTTTTGGAATCCTGGGTAAGGCTAGTTAGAATGTCTATGACCAACGTCACTTGCCAGGTGAGGGTGGATGGAAAACTCTCAGGATCTTTTGCTACCATCAACCGTCAACTACAAGTCTTCTATAAGTCAACCTAGATACTGGCATACGCTGATGATATAGACATCATTGGTATGCAACTTTCCAATATAGCAGAAGCCTATCAAAGGATAGAACAGGCGGTAGAGAACCTCGGATTTCAGATTAACGAGGCAAAGACAACATTGATGGCAACATCAACGGCCATGCCAATAACACCTTCTTTGAATAAGACTCATAAAGAAATGTGCAATTGAATACAATTTTTAATGTTTTAGTTTCGTTTTAATTCAAACTAACTAAAGTAATGTCCTAGGAATTTGATCTTTATGTAGACCAAATTTTTCAATTTTCCGGATCTGGCTATCACCATTAACGTGACATATAACACATAGCACCATTAACGTGACTGTGCGATAATATAAAATGTTATAATAAAAATGAATCGATTACGGATCGCTGCACAGACAACTTCTTGAGCCTTCTGTTTCTTTATTCTTCTTTCTTTAGATTGTGTGTCTTCGAAATAACTATACCGTTCAATCAAGTTTTGATGAATTTAAAATATTTAAAAAAAAAATGTTACATAAAATTCTTTGCGTAGGATTCCACTTTTGTCTAGTACTTCGCTTTAGTCCCTTACAGAAAAAAAGAAAATCGAAAGCTTTCAGTTTACAAAGTAAATTAGTGAAGGGATTGATTCAGTTGACAAAACCCGATTTAAAATCAGCCTTAACATTCACTCCCTTCTTGGGATTACCATTCACCTCCTTTTGCCCTTCTCATGTCCCAGATTGGTGTTAATTAATTAATCAATTAATTAATTGCAAATCAATTATTAAAGTGCTTCGCTCAGATTTCGAAAGGTTTAGGGTCGTCTCAATCCAAACTCTTGCCTGCTGCGGATTAAAATCAATCATTATGACGAAGTCCATTCCAACCCAAGAGCAAAAATCTTTTCCCACATTAAGGGAAAGAAACAAAACCCGTGTGGACGGCACGGTACATAAATAAAAGAGCCAACTTTGAAAAAAAGGAAACACCGACTAGCAAAAAGTTCGGAGTCGTTTCGGAGCTCATTACAAAATTGACTTCCGGCACATCGGACACCCGTTTACCCGGTGCGCCAAATGACCAGCTTACGCCACGCGAAAGATGCGAAGTCGAGTCAAATCGAGCCAAGGGATGTAAGAAAACCGATGCGCACTATCACACCAATCCCGCCGATGGGAGCGGGCGTGCGGGAGAGTAAGAAAAATTAAAAGAGTTTCATTACACATTTACACCCCCGCTGGCTGCTGGGGTGGAATTTGAGACGGCACGAGGGAAAGGGAATGAATGTTATGGGGCGTGTAGACAGCCGCTTTATACCGCTCATGAAGCAATAAAACCAGGCACCAGGCGGCAGCGGGTGAAGATATTCTCAAAAGCAGACAACCATTTGAATTTTGGTCTTTCGGATGGGCGAGGAGGCGGTGAAGAACGAGTTGCCCGAAAGGAAACTTCCTTTCACGGCACACCGCTGCACAACGATCAGCAATCTTTGCGATGGGTGTTTGCTCACGCGAACCGGAACCGGATTCTATTTCGACTGGTCCGCCGAACCAAATTGGAAACCCTGCGAACCGTTGCGAGCGCGCAAAAACTTTAAACCAATTTCGCATCCCACGAAGGCGACCGGCGGCGTGTACGGCTCCGTATATGTGCGAGCTGCCAGCCGGGAAAGGATAGGGTAGTAATTAATTTGCACGTTTTTTCTCAAATTAAATCGCACACTCTGTTTCCGGTGGGCGAGTTCTACAGCGGGTGCCTTGCTGCTCTTTAAAAGCCGTGGCTGTAAGGGTCGTCGTTCTTTTCGTGCTGGAAAAAAGGGTTGCAATAAAGAGGTAATGAAAGAGAGTAGGAGAAAGAAAAAGAAAATAAAAGAGTCGTGGAAAGGGAAAGAGCTATAATTTCATCTGACGCAGTCCTTACGTTCTTTGCACCTTCGTTTTGTTATTGAACCTTCAAACGGTCGCTGAATGTGTGCTGTTCAAATGTCCTCTCAGGAGTCGCTTCATTTTCAGCTTCAACTCTGAGTCACACGCTTCAGTTGTGAAGCTGTAAACTGAGAAAGTTGTTGAGAAAGATGAGCTAGGTACAAACAAAACAAAAAACACTCAAAGAAAGGGTGTTAATAAAATCAATAACCTCATTACTGCGGGTCTTTCAGGGTGTCGACGATGTAATTGTCCTTTTTTCTTCTCTTTCTCTCTTTCTCTCTCTCTTTTTCTCTCTCTCTATTTCTCTATATATCTTTATGTTAAAGAGGGTTCGTTCTTGCGGTGGACCTAATCCTTCCAAAACCCGCAAGAAATCTGATCCAGATACAGAATCGAACGAGCAGCAAACCGAGTGTCCGAGTGCTCTAAATTGCTCCACTGCATTATTGATGAGCTGATGCTGTCGGCAGGTGCGAAACAGCTAAAGAGGGTTAAGCATCCCCGCATTAATTTTAGCAATTAGTGAACGGCGAGAAAGGGATGGATAGAAAACAAAGGAGGTGTAGACAGGGACAGGATTGAAGAAAAAAATGCATACAAAAAAGGTCCTTTGACATTTCCCATCCCATTCGACATCATTTGTTTCTTCTTCTTCTCACTCAACTTCAATGTCAACAAATATACGAGTGGCTTCAAAAAAAGGCATTGCAATAAAATGAGAAGGGAGCTCCGTGTTTTTTGCTCTTTACCTTCCACGCTTGGCTCCCTACCACTTTGGGGTTTCCTCGCTTCCACTATAAACGTACACCAAATCGTTGGTGGGAATGTGTTTGCAAACGATTGCGCCGACAGCGGTTCACGCCTGCACCACGGCTAGCATATAATCGAGCATTCCGGCGTATCGTCACCACAAAACCACTTAACTTCTTATCCCTAAAAACTCTCCCAACTCGCTCCCTTCTGCCCACCTTTCCCTTTCGATACGAGAGTACAGAGGGTGACGGAGGGAGATCATGGGGGAAGTCTAGCTAGGCGAGACTGATCGGGCAACTAGAAACAGGAGGAGCTGCTCGGTGTGTGTGTGTGTGTGTGTGTGTGTGTGTGTGTGTGTGTGTGTGTGTGTGTGTGTGTGTGTGTGTGTGGTGTGTGTGTATGTGGCTGTATGTGTGTATATGTGGCTGTATGTGTGTACATGAATATGTCAAATACAAGTGATTTATAAACTTAAAAATTATTCAAATTTATTCCGTTTCCATCCGGACGGTTTCGGTTCATGTTCATAACAGAATGGGGCGGAGAGGAAGGAGGTGCGTCGTAGGATGTTGTTATACCAATGTGCGTGAATCCTTGAAGCAGTCAGCTACGCAACACATACACAAACATACAGCGAGCATGCACGTGCGAGAGACAGAGAGAGAGCGAGAGAGAGAGAGAGAGAGAGAGAGAGAGAGAGAGAGAGAGAGGGCAGTACTTTTTCCCCCGTGAAGTACACAGCACACGGAAAGACCTTTACCATAAAGTGAGGTTAGGATGGAAGTTTGCACTCGCAGAGCGGGATCACAAAGTCACTACTGCTCCGCGGCTGAGGGTAAAGCAAGGAGCAGGGAGGGAGTGCGAGTGTTGTTTACATTTGTTTACCAGCGAAGATTTTAGTTACCATTCCGGGGTGTGAAAAGGGAAGGAAGATGGGGGAAGGGAGGAGGCGGCCGGAAACTGGGCAAACTGAACTTCCTTCATGGCCATGGTCCTTGCGACGCTACCGCCGCTAAGCTCGAGACAACGGAGGCGAGACAACGGTCGAGTTGCTCAACCGAGTCACACTCCCCCCCCTCCCCGCACCACCCACTGCTCAAACAACAATTTCATCCCCTTGCGACGTCTACCGCCAATCACCTCCACCCCCTTTTACCCTCCTAACCCCTTGTGCGCCTTGCTCCCAACACGTGGTGTGGTCGGGTGTGGTGTTGATGGTTGATAAAAACGGATTCAGCCATCGAATCGTTGGGTGGCATAAATAGCGCTTCCTCCCATCAGCTCCTTATCTTCCCACTTCTTCTCCTACTCCACCGCTTGCTTTTAGCGCCGGATCCTCTTGGCAAGCGATGCGAGATTAGGTTCCTTGCTTCCTGGCTGACTGCAACAAGGCGACGGGGAGCAATGGGTGCTGTTTGAGGGATGTGTAACGCTGCCCGCGTGACGACACCGGCCTGAGCTCTAGATGGTGTGATAGGGCATCTTCTTTTTGGGGTTCCATTTCCGGTTTTGAATAAAAAAAAACGACATCCACAAACCACGGAATGAAAGGATGCGGTGGTAGGCCCAAGACGTGTGCGGTTTGCTCAAAAGCTAGCAAGCGCTTAGGTTTCGAGCCCGCTGTTAAATTTAAAACAAAAATCGGTGCCGTAATGCTCCGTGGTGCTTTAAAAGGGTTAAAATGTAAAAGCATTTCACTTCAATTCAACATTTTGAAGAACGCTTCCGCAGCACCTGTTGAGCTTCTTCGCCTCGAGTTGTCCGGCGAATGCGTTCTTCCTCACATATGGGGCGCGTTTCATGCGTCCATTTTTGTTTTTGTTTCTTTAGCCGAAAGGACGCAACACACAACTACAGTCCAAAGCAACGTTTGGTGCGTTCGAAACAGATTAATCGTTCACGGGCACAGACACAGTGGATGAGTTATGCGCGTGGCGTGTCGCCCGCCCACTCGTTCAGCCGACCACGCTTTGGGCCGAAGTAAACACGCAAACGGTTGCCCTCGCTTGCTCGGTTGATCGAGTGATTGATGCTGGTGGCAAAATCCCGCCCACCATCCCCCCTTCACCCACCACCATTTCCCATTAGCTGCACACGCCGTGTCGTGTTGGTTGTGCGGCACATTTTTGACAAATGATGCCACGGTGCCAGCGAACCGTTTACATCGGAACCAGAAAGCGGGAAGTGAGTTTTAATGCGTGGTGGCTTCAAGGGGAGTGTTTTTTCATAGTCTATCGCTCTCTTTGTCTCCCTCACACACTCTCTTTTGCACCCTACAGGGTGATAGTGTTGCGTTGGTGATGCGATTTAATTATCTGCAGCTCTTGAGGTTTTGAGCGTTTTAAAAAGCGCAAGCCTTTAAGAATGTTGTTCGCTTTAAAATGGTACGTTTTTGCTGAAATCCCCTAAATGTAGGCCAGAATGTGTAGGAAACTGTAAACAGCGCCTAGATGTAGGCAATCACGAGACTTTAGTTGGTTAGGCTTGTTGGTGCATGCAGTTGCATAGCAAAGAGATGCTTTTTCTCATCGTAGCGTATTTCAAATACGATAATTGCATACATTTAGACGTTGACTCTGACGCTGACTTCAAATTAAATTTTCCTAATGTATTCAATGATGAATCACATTAACATTTATTCGTTACCGTATTTACTGCTTTTGTGGTGCTTGTGCTCACATGTAAATCTAATCGTATGCTTCCTGTCATATTTTATATCACCTCATGCATCATCCAACGAACGAGTCCTCTTCCAAGCCTTTAAGCGTTCGATTCGATGCCAATGATGCAATGGTGCAACAAAATAAACAACGCCAGTTCGAGCCTCCATCTTGCTCTCTCTCTCTCTCTCTCTCTCTCTCTCTCTCTCTCTCTCTCTCTCTCTCTCTCTCTCTCTCCTCTCTCTCTCTCTCTCTCTCTCTCTCTCTCTGCAAAAAGGGTCGCAAGGAAGAGGCACGGTCTGCACACTAAAAAACTAAGAAAAATCAACATACTCCAGTCAAAGACCAGGGCTGTGCCAGGACGGCCACTGCACAAACACTTCGCCCCAGCTACCCCGGGCGGGCAAATAATTCCTGCGACGGAGTTTGCTAACGATGATTTACCTTGCTTCTTCATCAATTGCACGCCGGAGACGCCTTACCTGGGGCGAACGCAAATAAATCAAATTGCAAAACTACTTTAGCAAAAAGGCTCTAATATTGTAGCGTTATGGTTTGATGTGCCGCATTGGTGAGTGGAAAGGGATCGGAAGCAGAGAAAAGAAACTAGCAGCAGCGAAGAGCCCGACAGTGAGCGCATATCGAGGTCGTCGAAAGACACTCGAAACTAGGAGCAAAACTTCATCAAACGCCCTCTAGACCATTCAGGTGCACGTGTGTCGGTGTGCGTCTGTCCTTTTGCTTCCTTTTTTTTACCTACGCTTGAACAGTCTCTAACTCTACCTTTTCGATGGGTCATGAGCTACCCAAGCGCACGCCCAAAATTGCCTTCTCGCTAGAAGGACCGAAAACTATCGACGGTCGTAAAAAGTTACTCTTGCAATTGGAAGCATCAGAGCGTACTATCATGGAGTAGTATCCGCTGGCCTCCAACCAGATCGAGAGCGATTGCCACCGTAATGCTCGATTACAAATTGAATAATCTCTTTCCACTTCCGGACGGTTGGTTCCGGAACCGGAAGTTTGAAACAAATCCAGACCGATCGGTAGCCAGCTCAATGGGAACACTGCTGTGAGGCTGTGGTGTTTGTGAGTTGATGCAGTCGCTGCAACATTTTAGGATGCACTTGAGTTTGTGTGCAACATAAACTACTTGGTAGTATCATAATGGCTGTTGGCTGAATTATGTGTGTACTGTAAAACGCCTAAAAGTAGGCAAATAATTATTATCATGTTCAGGAATGGATTTAACCTATATTTAAGTGTATCACATGAGAAAATATTTTTAGAAAATATTTAAAACCCTCAACAACACTAGGAAAATGAAGCTAACCAACGTGAAATGCTTTTTTGTAATGCACTCACACCAACGTCATGCTTCAGGGATGGCAGTTGCTTCCCATACCAAAAAACTTCGATACTAATAGAGTAAGCCCATTCCCGCAACAAATGCAAGTCAATGTGCTCTACTACCTCTTCTTCTCCCTTTTTCTCTCTTGTTGCCGCTCCATTTACTTGCTTCAACTTCCTTCCCGCTGCCCTTTGTCCTCCGAGTGCCGTGAGACAAAGCGAAAGTTTTACCGTAACCTGCCCCGGAAGTAGCGTTCTTTTATGCCTAACTGCAAGTGACACACCGAACATTGCCAAACGATGCCCATCCTTCAAACGGTGCTCCTTCCAGCGCTCCCTCCAACCACCGTCCTATCACGATCGGGCACGGATTGACACACGAGGCCGCGGGGTTCCGCTTCGGATAATTTATTCTCCGCCGTAAAAGATGAGCGAATTGAAAAACTTTTACCCGAATTTCGACGGTGACAATAAATTTTATTTTGACAACCACCGCACTCAAGCTGCCACACTGCCAGCGTACCTGCGTGAGCCTACCAATTTTGCACTGAGGAATGGGAGAAGGTTTCCTCGGCGCAAAGGACTGCTGAGCACCGGTGCAGACGCGGGCGGACAATTTGCAAGAGAGCTCTTACATCGACGCTTTAATCAGGCACGATCGTACGGCCACCGAGCGATCGTTCACTGCATTGAAAGACTTAAAATGCTTCCAATGTGCCTACTGGAACCTTCTCAAGCGAGCGCAAGCCACGGTTTGCAACACAAGGCGAAGGAAAAGACAAAACCGAAGAATAATGTGAGAAAGAGTGCTTCTGAAGGAAATTCCAATTAAACAATTACACGTCCACAGTGACGCTGAGGAATGTGAAAACCACCCTGCTCGGTGCACGCCAAGTGTGTGTGTGTGTGTGTGGTATCACAATGAGTGTTTGAACAGTAGTTCGAACTTTATCGACCGGCCGGTTCAACAATGTCAAACTACTTCCGTTCCGGCCCGGGTGGGAAGTAAAAGCGAATAAAACAAAACGACAGATATCCACAAATGCATCGAGCATGGTGATGGAAATACCCTTTTAAAGCTAGTTTTTTTTCTTCAACGCAGTAAAAATCGATCAACATTGAACTGTTTAGCGCCTAGATTTATGCACTTTTTTTGTAACACATCATCGTTTGAGTCTTTTAGGTATTTCATTGGACAAAGAAGGTCTTTCCAGTGTTAGTTGCATAACTTTGAGCTCATTAATGTTTACAATAAAGCTTAAGTAAGAAATAAGCAAATTAATATGAGTTTTCATTGCACTAAGCACTATTATTTGGCGTTGTCATCACTTAATTAAAGATGTATTGAACAATTAACTAAAAGTTTGCTTTGTACATGTAAATCACATCTTTACTTCGAACCGTGTATTACACTTACTCATTTTACCGCCGATTGAAATATTTATTAAAAATAAGAAAATAGTATTTTGAAGCAAAATACTCTACCTCCACCTATAAACGTACATCAACATGCAAAAGCTTGCAAAATATTCCACATTCCGCTGCCCGCTGGGCACATTTTGCAACCTCAAATAGTTTAGTGTAACCATTTGTAACATGACCCACTGACCGACGCCAGTTTGTGTGTGTGTGTGTGTGTGTGTGTGTGTGTGTGTGTGTGTGTGTGTGTGTGTGTGTGTGTGTGTGTGTGTGTGTGTGTGTGTGTGTGTGTGTGTGTGTGTGTGTGTGTGTGTGTGTGTCCAGGTAAAGTTTGACCGCTGGCGAAAAGGTATTAACGAAGCTTGGTGGTTGCGTGCAAAACATACAACAAAAAATACACAAGAAGAAAGGTGTACTGCTGCATATTTTCGCATTCGAACATTCCGCAACAAATTTACCACACGGCCATTTTTCGGTAGGAATGAGGACGCGCACCAGCGTGTACCATTTACCATGCCGCGCTGAAACGCGGTGTCCGTAGTCAATAAAAACGGTCACCCGATGGTTGTGAGCGGGTGTGTGCTAGTGTGTTCTAAGCTGCCAACAACTTTGGCACAAACACACACACACGGACGTACACAATTGAACAATTGAACAGCCGTTACATGCCGGACGGTTTCCGGCATTCCGATGCAAATCGCAAACATGGCCGGGGCGACCACCGTCAACTGCTGCATTGTTGTAATTTTATCAAATGCTAAAAGAATTTACCACTGTAAGAGTGGGTAGAGTTTTTCCCGCGAAAGCTTCCCCGTTCTCACCTTCAATCGGCACCCGCTTGCCGTGTGCGGTCACCTCGAGCATTATTGTGGCGGTAAATGCTGCATGCGTTTTGCAAAAAAAAAATGCGTTTATGCAAAAATATCCCCACACGGTACCCCACACAGTCCCCCCAGGGTACGCAAAAACGAGACACACAAAAACACAAATTAACACGGCTCTTGCCCAGTGTCCCAGCGAGCCCAGGGACAGCTCGCGGGAAGCCAAATCTCGAGCTGAGCGACTCCACGGGCAAACTAACCACGGGGGTCGAAGGGGTGAAGTGGAATGATTTAGTTTTAGGTCAGGATCGGGATCAGGCAAGCAAACCGCCATCCACGCCACCGGGCATGACTCGCTAGTGCTGTTGTGCCATTATTTCTATTGTATTGCTTTTGCTCAGTTTATGAAATACTTCTTTTTTACAGCAAAATTATTGCATTTATTTATATTTTTATTCCTTCATAAATCTTTCCTTCCTCAAAATTGCAAAAAAGATCTGCACACTACTACAGCGACCATTAGATTTGCATCTTTCATTCGGTTACACCATTACCCACCATTTCTGTCAACCGCATTTTTTTCCAGTTTACGTGCAACAGCTGGCAGATTGAGCTGACCTTTGCCGCGGAGAACTATGGTGTGTGCAGGAGCGTTCAATTCTGCTGTGTAAACACACGCATGGTCAGCAGAGCAGAACGCTATGCTGTGCGGGAGCTGCATTTTTAGTTCAACCACTTCAAACGCATTCCATACACTGGCGAGCGACACTGGCCGGGGACAGTTGGGTGCTGACCCGAGCCAGCCATCTGGAAGGAGATGGCGAATAGGCTGCCCAGGACTGCAGCTGACAGTTGCTGCAGGCGAGTTGCAGTGGTCACAGCAGCGAGTGTCGAGTAGGGATGATCGGGATCCCGGATGTCTGGAGGCATCGGGGAAAGCCATGAGCTGGATGGACTTCAATTGTATCGCTTGACCGGTGGATGACCAGGTTTTGGTATGATTTTGTTTGACTTCTTGAAGTTTGTACTTAAGCGTTATGCAAACAAAGAACGGTAAAGCTCTCGGGACATAATCGCTGAGCTTCGAGATGCTCACACGTCTATTAATTTCATAACAGATGCTGAGGAATTCTGCCTGTGGCTCGTGTCATTCAGTGGTCACTTTGGGTGTGGAAACTCAAATAAATATCCAATTCACAGGAGAGATTAAGATGCATATCGATTGTATTTCGACGGCTTTCAACAATCAGCGTGACGGTTCGGATAGAGGTACTCTAGTTGATATTTGGTGTGTAGAGAGCTATCCAGACATAATTTGAGGAATTGCAACGAGCATTACAGGGTGCATTCCTTTTGCTTGGCAACACAAAAAACAATTGTTATAAAAGGAAAAGCGGATTGTATTTTTATTACTTCGTTTTGAATAACAAAAGAATTCACATTTTCAAAATTTCTTAAATTAACACAAAAATCTGCTGTGCCTTGACAGTAGCAACATTTTTTCTAATGCATGAATAATTGAAGTTGGCTAAAAGTTATTTCACGTAAAGCTCGAATAGTTTGAGCGAAAGTTAGTTGCTCTATTTTTGTTACTGTCAGCTTTTATTGACAGCTTTTATTAAACCAATGTATTTGATTCTATTTGTAGGAAAAAAAGGGTTGGTATTAATTATCTTGTTTATGTTAAGTTTCCATAATTATATCAAACATCGTCGGATGTCTACATGGATGGGAGGCTGCAGCCAGGATCCAGGAAAACTATTGTTCACCGGGTAATGTCGCGATGACGCACTCTACAGTGTAGAGAGAGAGAGAGAGAGAGAGAGAGAGAGAGAGAGAGAAAGAGAGAGAGAAAGATAGAGCAACTCTTTGAATAGTTAATTGTCAACTCAAAATCTCCTGAAAATGTATTCTTCAAGGTCGACCATTTTTTCTGTGGAATATTGGTATCAAGTGCTTATGACGCGGATCACCAATGGTTTACGGACATGAGTTGGAGATTACTGGCAAGCAAGATAGAATCAATGTCTCCTCAAAGTGTTTTGTTAATCTAAACGTTCGTGTATTGCCCTATTTTGCCAATTTTACTAGATCATTTTTAAGTAATCTTCTGTAACTCCCATGAACATGAATAATTTATAGTAGTAGTAAGATTTGTTTATAGAGATTTTGAGTCTTGCGACTACAATTCATCTCTTTGCAGGTAGATTATTTTTATGAAGTTGGGTTGATTTGATTATATTTTGTTGTATAGGTCTGTGTCTTTCAAAAATTCGAGGAGGTTCTTTTGATGGAGTTTGTTATAAGATAGAGCATCATCAATGCTGTTTGAGATGTTGTATTCTATGCGTTTATGTTCGTAATCACGGCATTCACCCAAAAGGTGTTTGACGGTAATGGAGACACCGCAATAACTGCATAGTGGGGGGCTGCTCTTTTCCATCAGATAGCTGTGGGTGAGGAGTGTGTGACCTATCTGCAGTCTAGACAAAACTTTTTTGAAGAATTTATAAAGCAGACATTAGTTCAGAAAGATCATTGTTTTATACTTATGCATCAATCACATCGTCACAGGTCCCAGCAGTCTACCGGTAGTTCTTAAAGTGCTGTGTGGAAGATGACCCATCCCTAACCTCACATTAGCAGTGACACTCGCGTGGTTAGCGGACGCCATCCATTTACCTGTCACTTGTCGCATCACTCGGCCTCCCATCCCTCCCGCAGAAATCAACCACCGGGTACATTATGATGTGCCGAGTGCCCTTGCGTGCGTTGCGCTAATGTAAGCCTAAACCGCACGCGGCCTTTCGAACCTGTCTCGATCGCTTCTCGATTGGAGGTTTCGATGGGTTCGAATCAGGGCGGCCCTGAGACCTGACCTCACTTGAGTGATGACAGTGTTTTGCAACAGCTCTGCGGTTGCGGTTTTCCGCGTACCAGGTGTCCTTTGTGCGTGTGTATGGGTGTTTGTGTGTGTATGCGGTTTGCTAGTGTGGTGTCGAGAGTTGGTCACGACCAAACAAACCTCATCGATGGGTTTTGTTGACCACTTGGAAACGTTGGTTTTCGAGGTTGCACATTTTCAGCGGGAGCCAGAAGCACACAGTAAAATCGATCTTCAAAGTCTGCCAGATAAACAGAAATGAGTTCAATAGAAGATTGTAATGCGGGGAAAAAACCGGGTAGCGTTATCTCAATCAACCTCAACGGCGATCGTTTGATCGGTATCGCCTTGTGGGATAAAAGTTTCCGTGTAGCTATAGCGCTTGGTACCATTCCAAACTGCTCCAAAGCAATGCAGCACCCGTACTGGTCCGCTTAACTGCTCAACCAAACCGCTGCTCCAGCCGAAACTGACCCGGAAGGAAACGGAAAGGAACGCAAAAGCATTTTTAGCCCTCCCACAAAAATCCATCCCAAAGGGTGGCCACCACCTCGGTGCAGCAGCCGCCGGGTTAACCAACCGGGAAGAGCGCCCGCAGGATGAAGCGAGCCAACACGCTATCGCCAACAGTCGCTTTCACCGCTTCGAGAGGGCGGCATTGGAAAACGCTACCGAGCGGTGTTGGCTGAGCGCGCGAACGGGCAGCAAGTCGGTGTGAGTAGGACAACCAGCGAGCTTGTGCGCGGTCGGCGCTCCAGCAGCTCCCGAAGCCGGCATCGGCACCGACCCGTCGGTCAAAGAAACTTAACGCCGCCCGCAGGCTCCACCGTGCAGTCGAGCCCTGTGTGGTACGTAAGACGTTCTCGGCTCGATGTCTTCGCATCGCAAGACGAACGTAACTTCCCCATACGCGTATTGGGGCCGAAGATGTCGTCGCTCGGCTGTTTCGTGCTGCCGAGATCCGTCTCGGTTGGCTCTTAGCGCGCAATCGCCCCAAAACAGTGGAGCAATGCCCAATCATTCCCGGAGCAGCGTGAAGCCTTACAAGCCCGCTTGCTTTCGGGATGAACACACGGGCAGTTCATCCGGAACGTAGTCATCCGACGCCAAAAAGGGGGCAGCCTCGCACGACCAGTGCCAGTGTGGTGCCGTGAGCTGACCGTGCTGACCGTACAGTACCTAGTCTTGTTCTACTGCGTCGATCCGTACCCAAACGATTCGTTTGCTTACCGCATGTGCCACTAGTCGAGGCAACTGTGGCACTCAATCACCGGCAGCAGCTGGCAGTCGGAGCGGATATTTGGGTTGAATTTCCATTTCCGACCCTTTTTGCCGTGCGGCTCTGCACCGGAGGCCGGTCTTGCTGGGCACAACCGACAGGGCTCCGGACATATACGCACCGTCCTCACCGGTACTGTGCGTTGCACTATGGTGTACCGCGGAAATGGTGTTTTATTGTGGTCAGGTGGTGCTCTGGTGTTGGCCCGATGTGGTTTGTTACGGCTGCAGCCACTCTCAACGTGCGCATAACCCAGAACCACGGTAACTTTGCATTAGCCAGAGAGGAGACGCAGTACTATTGAGGGTTTCATGGAGGACACAGGAAATTCGCTGCATCCGGTAGCGGTGTATGCACTTCCTTTGTAGTTCACAACAAATTTTCATTTGGTAATATGTCTCCACTGCGAGGTGACGAACACTAAGTCATGAAGAGCTTCTTCTGGGAAAGATCTGATTCTGGAAATATATGCAGCTTGAGAGTACATTACAATATCAAAATTATTCGAATATGGGCTCTAAGCATTAAGACCTAAAATTTTCAGCTCTAGCCCATATTCTTGCATTAAGATATAAAGTTAGTTCTCAATACTTCAACTGCTGTAACTCAGTATCGTACTACAAACTCTGACATAAAAATGAGCTCCAAAAAGATGAAACCAATTTCCCAAAGCTCCCAACCTCTACAAGCTACCTTTAATAATAGCACCAACATTGGATATCGGTAATCCCGATGGGACAGCCATGACAGAACGTGGTATGGTAATTCACTTCCAGCTCTGGTCACTCTAGCGTGTGATTGTGTTCCTCGTAAAGGACCAGGAACTTTCAACTGCAGTAAAGGTTAAACCAGTGCAGTGGAAACTAAAAATCGATCTACCGTTTATCTCGCTGCAAACCACCAGGAACCACCATTTGTCGTCCAATTTACATGCTATCGACTTGAGACATGCTCTTTTTTAGTGTTTAAAAACGACGAGAGGAGCATTAACAAGTATTTGCATTTCCATCAGCTCACAGACACACGCAAGATTTACCAGAACCGTCCCATGTCTCGGTGACGCTGGCACTCCGATTGGAGCGAAGTGCAACGAGCCCAGGTTCATTGTGCATTGGGACGGGAAGGTTAAAGATAAAAATAATTCTCCAAGAAAGGACCATTACTTTATCGTTCCGGAGAAGCGGAAGAATCAGTTTCAATTATTCAAACATTTATCCGATACAGCAGCCTAACGCATACACAGCTATTTCAGACTTGAAATTGTCCATTCGGTACCTGTTATCTTTGCCAAAATGAACTCTAGGCTAATTTTTACTACTCTTGAGATCTTTTAATTATCAACAGAAAGTGTTCATCATTTTGGGTGTGCCTCTAGGAACGAAGGAGTATACCACAGCAGTATTCACTGTGTTCACTTCAGAATATTTTCAACATGATAACACAACACATCTCCTGCTGTCTAGGAAAATCAATTATTTCAACACCTTCTTAGCGATTCGGGCTGGCCTACTTTATCCCACGATTTCTCCGGTAACAAATTTCTCCACATTGTAAGAAGCACAACTGGACTAATGCCTAAACTGTCTCAAGACAACAAAAAAATCCTGCACCCGGCTACCGAAACCTAGCCGAAGAGCGCCTAGCGTCCTGAGTTTGTGGAAGACTTTGTTTTTTTTTTTCTATCTCTCGCTCAATCTTCTCCACTCACTTCTTTCTACGACAGTGACGCTGCCTTCTGCGCACTTGTTAAAATAGTCGCAACAAATTACAACCCCAAGTCGAAAACGTGACATCCATGTCAAGTAGCAGCCGGGACGGAACGGGGCCCTCGAACCCCTCCCGGCTCTGGCCGCACCAATCGCATCAGCCGGCAGCGACCGGTGGTGCAAAGGTCATCCTTTTGCATGGACTTATTAAAGGCTCGAGCCATGTAGGGTTGTGCGCACAAAAGTGTCACACTTGCGGCGACTAGTGCCAGAGCCTTTCTTTTCACCTCAGTCTCATCTTCATCTTTCAGCGCAACTTTGCCTGTTCGCACGAACTGTGGCCGTGAACGATCGAGCCAGGCCTGACAAACGCAGAGCACGTAAAGCCAGCGTTACGGTGGATCGGGACCGTTGTTAACTTTGTCTTTCCTATTTCCGCCCGCTCAGCATTACGTCGTTGGTTGGCTATTCGGGTGGGAAAGAAATTCAATAAGACTCGGGTCCTGCCGTACAAGCAGCGACTCTCGCGGTTCAAAGTGGACCTTTTTTTCGTTTCAGATTCCGTTTTTAAGAGATGCTGTATGTTTTTGGGTTTAAGGAAGCTATCTATCTAAGCGAAGTTGTCGTAGGAACATCTGTCACACGCCTTTCCTCAGTAAACCGTCAACTATTACCGCAGGCACGGTCGCGCAATGCAGTTTGTGACTTGTTTATTTCACGACTTTACTAGGGGTAAATATTTGCTGTCACCGATGAGTTGTTTCAATCTGTCAATAGTAATTAAAAAGGTGAAATTGACTAACAGACTGTTTTGAGTTTTCCTTGATAATATGCTACCAAACCCATATCAGTTGACTTGAAGACCTCTTGTTTGAAGAAATGAATTCCATAAACATTATTTTCATTCATAGTCTTCACTTTGAGCACCTTCAAAATCCAGTTACTTATTTTTTCTATCAATCCTTTTTTACAATTCTCAGTAGTCCAGCAGTCCAGCAAAAAACACTGTTCCTTTGGGACGCTTTCCTTTCAACAACACCGTCTTTCTGTCTTATGCCGTCATCCTTCCGGGCTGCTCTTCCAGCACCTCCAGTGGCGGTTCCCGTGTTGAGTAATTAAGTTTAACATAAATTTCATAATTGGATAAAAATGCAAATCCGAAAACGAGTATCCTCACGGTGGCATCTCCCGTCGCACGCGGGTCACGCGGGTGTTGAATTGCGATGTCGTGACGCATTTTGTGCGCACTTCGTTTTTTTTATAAACTCACCAACTCGTCTTGCCGTTGCGGTGTAAAGAAGGAAACGTAACGTGGCAGTTACCGTGAGCTGCCTGACAAGTGGTTTTCGTTCAAGCCCCTAACAAGAGGGCTGTCGCGAATGGATTCGGTGAAGGTTTATTTGTGAAGGACGTTAATAGGTCCCGTTTTTTGTCCTTTTGCTAGGTTATTCATGTTCTGCAGCGACTTTTTTTTAGCGAATTTCATCTTTTTGCAAACCTTGGAGAAGATACTTCTTTTGAGAGACGACACAGTTTTGTGCCTTGCAACTAGTATACAAGAGATGGAGGTGTAACTGCAGAGCTGTAAATGAAACGTGGAATCTCTTTGGTTTGAAATGTTTGACTATGTTTGCCAAGTCTTGGAACAACTTCAATCCGGAAGTCCGGTTTGGTTATTAGTCAACATTGAGAAATTTCACTAGTTGTTTGAAGATCTTCATGAGACGCCGCTGTTGCTAAGTGGAATATTCTCCAGGTTTGAAAAGAGGATTCTCAGCAATCCAGCAGGAAAAAACACTGTTCCTTTGGAACGCCTTCCTTTCAATAACTAGGTATATCAAATACTATGTATTTCTTGGAGTAGCTTCAAGATCCCTGTTTTATGAATATCACTTCGATGTATCGCCTTTTAGGAACCAAATGCGACTATTTGTCATATTTCGTTGTCATACGTACTTTTAGTCTGAATCTCTTTCAGACTTTAATGGGCTTCATTGATGATCAAACACATCAAATTAAAGTCCATCAGTTTTGAGCCTGTGTCTCTGCAAAGACTTTGCATCCGTGAGCATGCACTGCAACATCATCAAGAATAACTTCCTACACCTTATATCGGTGGGCAAGTGCATAATTTCGCATAACCTTAATGCTATGACCTATTAAAGCTAGTCCTAGAAATTCTAAATCTCATACACCCTACCCTTCCCCAATAACGGCTAATAGATTTCGAGCATCCAGAGAGGTGATGGTGGCGCATCAAGCAAAACGGAACAGAATTTCCTCCACAAAATTGTTAAAATTAGAACATCAGGAACCGACCAACAGTTCCCTGTCGACACGTTCACAAACTCATCGTCTGGCGTCGGTGAAATCTATTCTACAGTTTCGCTGGCATTGCCAACATCAACAATAATACCAAATCGGAAGGAAAAGAGGAAGAAAAAATCCCCAGCGCCAGAGTCTGCAACCTTCAAAGCAGAGCCGAGGCAAGCCCAACTGCCCAAACAAAACTGAAAAATCGAAAAGAGCATTTGTGCACACTCCCACCACCGTCGCCAACAGCGAGCGGTGTGATTTCAAGTGAAAAGTGGATGCCCTTTCCCTTCTCCCCTTAACGGATTCCCGACCCGAAGCCTAATCAAACGGATCACGGCGGAATCTTTGATGTGTTTAAAAAATTGATATATTGAGACAGCGGGCCAAAAAGGGACAGGATGGGCAGAGCAGAACGAACCGGTGAAAACGGGAGGGACGCGCTCGGTAGCAAAAGCGGTACACGAGTGAGCGCGCCCCGAGGCCATCCTGGCGCAATCGGTAGCATCGCGCTGGCAAGTGGAATGGAAAGACAAGTGTTCAAACGCAGCGTTTTTGAAGTATAGATATGAATTTTTTACCACACTTGTGAGTAAAGGAGAAAAAGGAAAAAGAGAGAGAGAGAGATAAAGAGAGAAATAGAAAAGAGAAAGAGAGATAAAGTGTGTGTGAGAGAGAGAGAGAGAGAGAGAGAGAGAGAGGAGGGGGGGGGGATAGATCGCACAGGAAGCTTGCTAAAAGACGGTTGCCACGTGAGGCGATATCTCTTGCGGTGATGTTCCATGCGCTGGTCGAAACGTTGTTCTGTTAGCTGAAAACAATGTTGCCTACGGATTCGGGGCAGGGCTGGTCGGGTGATTAGGATACTGCGTTTGCTGCGGAATGGCAGCTCTCTGCTCCTCCCGAATGACCCAAATGCCCAAAATTACCCAATTTTCCAAGAAAAGCTCGCACAAAAGTGAACCCATGCCAATGTGCGAATGTGCGAAACGGGGGTGAGTAACCAGAACCAACAACAGAAAGGAAAAAAAGATATTGCTGAAATAGGCACAAAAAATATTTCACATTTTTCCTGCCCCAAAAACGATACGTGTCTGTCTGTGTGTGTGTGCGTACGTGTGCATGTACGAAATGCACAAAAATTGTGAAAACAAAACGGAAAAACTTCGCTCAGTGAAAAGTTTGCTGCCCTTCCACCTTCGGGGCATCGGAATTTTGGCTGCCAAAGTGTTCGAATTTTCTTCCAGCCTTCCGCTTTATGTTGTCGGGTTTTTTTTTTTCTTGTATCGCTGATATCCTGCCTTCTTGAACCTTTGCAAACATGGCATTTGTAAGCGGGCGGGCAGACGTGACCCACACGTTACAGCGACGGAACACGTCACCGTGGTCTAACGTCAGGTAGGCATTCGAACTATAGGAAGATGAAGATAATTGGTCTTTCTGGACATTTTTGTTTCTTTTTTTTCGGACTTGTCCCTTTCCCATTTCGGTCGTTTCAATCTTATTTCGTTTGATAACGAAATCCGTCATCCTCTATTTGCGCACGTTCCATTCGGAACTGGCGGCTCCCGGAAGCTCAACGTACCCGAGTCGGTAATCAAACGAGACGTTTGACAGACATTGATATTTAGAGTTTTCATTCTCCCCGCCCGGGTGGAACGCAACCCGGTGCGTACAATTTTCATAACTCTTTGAAGGATGTTTCAATCAATTTGTGTTAGCTGGGTTTATGGAGCTGGATATCTTGAAGCGTACAGGTATCATTCGGGTTGTGTGAACCGATGTTTGGCCTTCGTGAGGCAAATCGTGGATTAAGATGACACAGATCGAATGTCTTATGGAAGAGGAGTCCGGAAAATACAGTGCCATTTGATGGGGAAGCACATGCAATTGATTAATATTATTAGATAAGGTATACATGTTTTTGGAAAGCAAGAACTCTTACCATAAATCCTATAAAAGTAAAGATGCATAAATGTTCTTCAAAGAAACATCTGAAGTCAGTGGAAAAGCTGTACAAAATGTATTGTTACATTTATTACTATTCTAAGCCTACAAAAAAAAGAAAAAAACAGATTGAAGAAAGTTCCACCATTCTCAAACTGTTCTCTTGAAATTCCTCAACATCTTTAAATCTTTGCAACTTTCTTATGCCAATGGTGCAGCCGTTAAAAATCGTTAAATTGCCTTCGGTGTACCTTTCTTGCACATTCCCGAAGGTAAAATTAAAAACTTTCACACCTTTACATCATTCCCGGTGCCATGTCCCATGTGCCGTGAAGTGAATCAGCCACCCTCCGGCCGTTGAACCGCGTAACGGGTCTAAATCCCAACGCTCTCCCTCACCACAGCACCTGACCGAAGTCGGAATCAGCCCGGTCCTGCAGACATTCGCAGTATCCTCGGGGAGATAAAAACTTTCCTCAGAATCGTGGGGGCAGCTAGTGCCAACGTACCAACGTTTGATTTCATTTCGAAAAGGCTGAGAGGAGACGGTGGTGAAAAATAAAAACGAACGCTACTAATCTCCTCTACAACCTCCCGTCGTCAGCTTTCTGACAGCTCCCACCGCTAGCTGTCAGTCTGCCTGTAATGTTTTTTGTTTTATTTGGTTTAGCTTTGTTTTTGTTTCATTGGTTTGTTTGTCTGTTTCGGTTGACTGATTTATTAGCCTGCTGACTTGCGAATGATTCCAATTCCAATTGCATTTCATGTGCTCTAATCCCAACCCAACAATGTACATGTCTGTATATGTACGCGCGTGTGTGTTTGTGCAACCCACCCCTTCCCTTTTGAGCGATTCGTCGATATTTTTGGGCAGCGCACGTATTACAAAACCGCCCGAAGACCATAACTATGCCCCGGTAAAGCCAGCTCAAATGCTTGCCAATTTGCGTGTAATTGGAAAATTAGCATTATTCAGTTGCAACCGATTATGCAACCGGTGCAGCGGCCTGCAACAATGGTGCACACCGGTCGAGTCCGAGGGGCCATAGAGACAGTGTGTGTGTATGTGAGAGAGTGAGAGAGAGAAAGAATGAGCGAGAGTGGATAACGTTTCAGGTCGTTGCTACAACAACTGCATCGCGGGTGCATAAATTGATATCACTCGTGCGCTCTCACTCCCGCCCAAGCTGCTGCCCTGCTGCCGTACGCTGTTAGGCTGCAATAAATTTGCCAACATTCATGGTACATGTGTTTTTAACAGCAATCCGACGGTTAGGTTGTTGATGTGCGCGTGTGTGTGTTTGCATTCCCTACACCAGTGGTTGGCAAACTGTGCCACAGAATCCTTGGGGTTAGACGTAAAACACCAAATTGATAAACCTTGCATCAAAATGAATGATGGGTACGAAGAAGGCAAACAGCCGCCTTCCAGGCAGCCAAGCCGGGAGTTTGTCGACCACTGCCCTACACCACAACCCATAATGCTGTTCCTTTTACTGCAACGCAAAGTACGGCCAGGAGCTGCATGGCTTATCTGGTGGTCAATAAATTCGTACCAGAAAGCCACGAACGGCATCGCCGGCTCGCTGGATGCACTTTTCGAGGTCGGCCTGTTGGTGTGTGTGTGTGTGTGTGTGTGTGTGTGTGTGTGTGTGTATGTATGTAGCAAGACGTTCAGTACAAACGGGACCCGGTCAGGCGAATGGCCGGCACACCGGAAGGATGATAAATTAGGCTAATTGTTGGGCAGAGTTTTATTGAGTCGCGGTGTACCTGCGCTTGCACGTATACGAGGTTTGCCGCGCGCGTGGGCTTTCGTGTTTAGCAGTCCGCAGTTAAAGTGTTGTGCCCGGTTTTAGTGGGCCATTGCACTGCATTGTTTTTGCTGATTGCTGATACAACGAAAACGGCAACAAACACACACACAAACACACGTATACTAACAGGATGCGAGAAAAACTTTGCCCCGCAGGCGTGCAGTGGAGCGTGAAATAGCCTCACTAAACGCTGGCAGATCGTTGCTATTGATTCTTGATTTGCCGGTTCCCGCTGGCAACATTTTGAAGCAATTAACTGTGTTGCCTTCACCCTTCACCCCTCCGCTCCTTATTATAGCACACACACACAGGCGCGCGCACACGAAACACTTTCACCTCGGAAACGACGTCGCGAGGTTTCATTAATTACCGAATTATCGCTCACCACGACAAAGACGCTCAGCGCACATCCACCGGCAAAACTGGAGCACCCATTTTCCCGCTTCCATCCCGTTTCCTGTCTTCCCCCAGCCTCGTACTCACCTAGCTGGAGCATAAATGTGTTAGTTCATTGCATTGTCACCGGTTTGCGATAGTACCACAAGCACCTCGGTACAAGAAACCCTTGCAAAAAACCGTGTCCCCCGCCTCAGACGGTCTGCGGTCTGTCTCTGCGTGTAAATGAACTTTCCAAGTTTTTAGCACTGTATGTGTGTGTGCTAGTGTGTGTACGAGCGCTCCCTACCGGGCGGTAATGATGCCCATTCTCCTTCGATCTCATTTTCACACTTTAAAACCCAAACACAATGCACAACCATTTGGCTGGGATGGGCGCAGGGAATGAATAGAGTGGAGTGGCGACACGCTGCAGCTAGACGACGACGACGACAGCGACGGTGGCGGCGTTGTCGACGCAGCCTTTACCGCACGGTCTTTTCTGCAAATTAACACCGAAAAGTGGTAGTGAGAGTGTAATAAAAATTAATTTTATTAAAAACATAAGTTTCACTTTGTCTTTTCGCTTTTTCGCTCCCCGGGGCTATGCTGTTTTCGAATCCATCGGAGCTGGCGGCTGTGGTGGCTTGGTCGGAGCGGCGACCAAGGCGGGGTTCGGTTCCGGGATGGTGTAGTATATTACCCGGGCGCTTTTACCCCCTTTAAGGGACGTTCAATTGTACACTGCCGCACCGTGCTGGCACGAGCCGCACTGGAAGGTTCAACAGGACGAGCCTCGTGCGGTAGTTTTGCGACTCCTCCTAGATGGCGCTATCTTGTGTGTGTGTTTTTTTTTTGTTCTCTTCTATTCCTGTAAGTGTTAGAGTGTGTAGACTTCTTTACGATTCAATTTACACGCGAATGCACATTTCTGTTTCGGAGTCTGGCACCGTTTGGTGGTCGTTTACTCTTACATTGAATTATGCACCGTCAGAATTGGCAGTGCATGCGGGCAACAACCCCGAAAGATGGATACCGACAGTTGCGAAAACATACAGCTCGATTACATGAACCACGAAATGGACGCTGCTTGTGCTATTGTCCGTTCTATGGCTAAAACCTTGATTTGTTGCAGTCGTAGAGTGTGTTGCTTTATGGAATTTCTGGCAAACAGAACAGACGTTATTCTGGTAAAGGCCTAAACTCTCCTACATTCAATGTCATCTTCAAACCGCCTCAAATGTCACACTCAGTTCTTGGCGTACAGTAAAAGGACTGTTATTTTAAAACGCTGAAAGCAACACTCCATTCTGTACTCCAACTACATCAGGAACAAGCACCAAGTAAAGAGATTAAACAATTTATGTTGCCTGCAGTCACGAGTACCGGTTGCCAGCACTCGTGACTGCATGCTTAAAAAACTTTCTGTCCAAAATGCAGAACTGGATTTCGGGAACCAAGAGCCGAAGAGCTCGCCAGGCAAATACCCATAGCCAGAGATCCCGTGGACCCAGAAGCTAGTGTTAAAGTGTTGTTTATAATTGCGGTGGCCGTTGTTTTGTGGCCAAATGTGTCCCAGGACGTTTTGCTAAGGGTCACGTGGCCAATGTCTGTTCCAAAACCGTAGCCAAAAAAACTGCATCAAATATGTCCTCCAAACCGGCAGCATGACCACTAAGTGTTGCCGAAATGGTTCATCATTTTTGCGGATGAAGCTCACCGGAAACGGCTCATAAAATTTTCTCAAGGATCATCAAACTTGAGCGCACCGAGTTTGGTCGCTCTTCAGAGGCGTTCAACTCTGGAACAATTGTTTCGAGATACTCCTGGTGAACTCGTGTTGAGGTCATGGTAGACACTCGCTTCTCAATCTCTTCTCGCCACACATAAAACCTAACCCAGGTCAAGAATCTCCTTAGGGTTATAATTGCAAAAGCGAACTTCCTCGACGAACTTCCAACGAGTGCTGAGTTGCTTCAGGGGGAGCAATAGATTTAGCCTGACTTTTTTTTAGTTCTTTTGCGAAATCAAATAAAAACCCTCGCTCAAAGTAAGCTAACGAGCCCGCTTTCCAACAAACAAAAAACGAATTAAAGCGTGTTTGCAGCGATTTGCTGCATTTTCTTGCCACCGTGCTGTGTAATCTAGTTTTGCAGATCGGCGAACTTCACACCTCTCCACGCTCTCCGCTGCGTTACTGTTGTTGCTTTCTTTTCTTCCGGTCGTGCGCTTGCAACCAATATCCATTACAGTTCGCTTTACAACCAGGTACCGATACCTGCTGTTCGCAAGCCATGCGCAACTTTAGTAATTAACAATTCTTCCTTCGCGTGCCAGATAGCGCCGACGGCCTGGACAACGGCACCGGGTGGACCGGGAACACCATCCACGCGCACGGTAACTTTCCATCACGAGCTGCACACCCGAGGTGGGTGGTAGGCTAGCTGGTGCACCGGAAATGCAAAGTGATACCGGCATGACTTCACATGCAGCTCATCCGTTACACATTACAGTTTGCGGGTACCAGCCGATATGTAGGAAGCATTGTAGAGGATGCGAGTGGGCTTGTGCGTGCTGGAAAACTGGAGCAGAAACAAAGGAAAAAATATCGCCAGAATGTTGAAAGGTACAGGGAGGCATCAAAGGAATTGTTCTCACTGTCTGGCGAGGGACGGAGTGTTTGGATAGAATGGGGAAAGAGCCTGCTATAACGAAAGTTATATCCTTTCAATGTTCAATGTAGTGCATTTTAACGATGTGCTTTCGGTGCCTACGTAGCACTGGAATCATAAGGAACACCATTTGGCGTTGTCAGGGAAAAAATGGGGAAGTCATCACACACTAGCAGTCGAATATGTTTTAGAGAACCAACAGATTCTCCTAAAAACTAAGTTTTGACATAATTTTAGACCTTTTCCCGAGCCTGTGCCAGTTCTGGAACAAACATCTAACATATTGTATTCTTCTTCTTCTTTGGCACAACAACCGTTGTCGGTCAAGACCTGCCTGTACCACTAGTGGGCTTGGCTTTCAGTGACTTATTAATTACCATAGCAGGATAGCCAGTCCTACGTATGGGGACACGGTATATTCTGAAGTTGATCCCATGACAGGCATGTTCTTAAGCCGTACGAGTTGACAACTGTACTACTAGACCAGTCAAATTTAACCAGATCTAACCTGTTTGCGGTAACCGATTTTAAAACCGCTTCCGAACCTATCTCAGATGTGGAACTAATCAAAACCATGTTACACTCCTGAAATATATACCACATTGTTGTTTTCGGTTCGCTTTCTTATCTTTAGGGCTGTAATCGTGTGACGTCCTCAGTGAGGATCACGGCATGAAAGAGATTATACGATCTCTCCCTCTTTCTCTTTATCTCTCTCTCTCTTTCTCTCCGCACTGCCTTTGTTATTGTTATTTATCTGTATCCCGTGTACAATATAAAGTATACCAAATATAGCAATAGATTTATATAGAGTTGTATCCTGTGAAGACACAACACGCCACTTTTGGAAGTAAAAAATTACGCTTTTTTGGTCCTAGAACTCACAAACCGTTTCCGATTAAAAAACTTATACTAGATTGGAAACAGATGCCAATTTACTTAAGATGCTGGTACAAGTATTGGTGTTAGAATTGTTCATGAACGATTTCTCCGTCGTGTAAACGATTTCTTAGACGCGAAAGCACCAGTGGTTTGATTTTGAGTGACTATGATCTGATGCACTCATCTTCAGCACCTCCAGATGGCGCTGTGTATCTTAAATATTGTTGTGGTTGTGGTTTAATATTGTATAATCACACCACCATGACTAGTTTTAATCAAAGGGAAGTTGTACTCTTACGTCTATGTCCACCTATGTACTATCCTTTTTAGGTGTCCATCATCCTCACTACACGATTTGCGTATTTTTATTTGTTTTTATTTCCTTTTTTTGATCCCCCCTCAAATGTCCCCTATCGAAGGCCAATACATTCATTACACTCAGTGAGCGTAAAAGAGAATCCAATCGTCCACCTCGAACGGTACGGTGTCGATGTGGTGCGACAAAACAAAAACAAAAGCCTCGAAACATACCGAACGACAACTATTCGCACACACACGCACACGTGCGCGACAAGGGGAGGACAAAACAGGATTCCTGCTTCCACCATTGTCAGCACCAGCCAGACATAAAGGCGGAAAGCTGCCATAAATCTATGGGACCGGTCACAAAAATAAACTCCTACTGCTTGTACTAGCCGCTCCTCCACACAAATACGCACAGACACGAACGTTGCGAGCAGGCGAAAACAATTCTCCAGCCGATTTGATTCAATTATAGATTGTGTAGTGTCGATTCGGTAAGGCTACTAGGCTGCACACGCCTTGTCGAGGCAGGCTGCGAAGCAGGGTAGAAAGCGGACGCGCTGAGGCGATGGATTAAACGATGGCACCGGGCCTTCGGGCTTGTGTATTCAATGACCGCATGCTTCCCGCTTCCCTGCTGGACAAACAGACAGGCACAAGAAGCAGACTCCGGCAACTATACCAATATGGCTGGCTCCATCCTCCTAAGCTGCGGTGACTCGGCAAAGCTCCGGTAGTAGTAATGGTAGTATTAACTGTCGATGTTGTTCATTGTTGCTGCTAATTGTTGGAGGTGGATTATCTCCCCGGAGCTCGCTGTTCTGCTTTAACGTACAACTTTGGCAACGAACTCACTCCCCCTCGTGTACAGTAATCGATGAAACCCGTGCACTCGGTATCGACGGCAGTGAGGAGTCGTCAGAGGGCTCGAGATGGCTTTACAATTGTGATAATTGCCCTTCGGAGGCAGCACGGAAGTACGCGGGAGGATGCAAATTTTCCTATCAATTGACCATGACCAGCACGGGGGGCACAGCTGGATGTGCTACCCGACCCTCCGTTAGGCCACGCACTCAACACATCTCCTCGGGACAGCGTACAGTAGCTGGACCGAAATTGAACCGACCGGGCGTCGATGCTTAGTAGCTACAAATGGTCCGGAGTAACCCTGACAAGTGGGAGGCAGGTTTTGACATTTGCTTCATCCATTCTGGATTTCCCAGTACATCTTCTCTAGTTTTTATTTACTCGAGTGAGTCGTGTCGAGAGTGGGCAAGCCATGGGGAACGGTAGCCGGGAAGCTGCCAAATGGTGGTGGAAAACACTGGGAAAAGATTTATGAGTTTTTGCTACCCGCTTTGTTGTTTTTTATAGCTGCTGTTGTGTTGCATAGTTTAAATTTGTCTTCATCACGCCTTTCTTTTCCCATTCTTCTTCAACACGTCCACGGAGATAGAGGCGGGCGATTGGGACCAACAGTTACTTCAAGGGTTAGGCACCAAGCGAACCCAATAGCAGCACAAAAAATCGCAAAGCAGGGCTTTAACCGACAACTAGCGACTAGAAGATTGTTGCACGATGCCTCGAGCGGAAAGCCATCAATCATAGGCACAAACCGGGAACCATTTTCCCTCGCTAGTATTGGTGGCTTCCTGGCAGCGCACTTCAGCGACGAGTGGAGGCAAAAAAAGAAGCATAAACCACAATCTACGCTAGGTAAGTGCTCGCACACCAGAACACCGACACATTGTAGTGCTTGGGTGACACACACACACACAAACACAAACACACACCAACACCTTGCTCTTTAAAGATAATGGCATATTGACAGCGGGGTAGTGTGCACTTTTTGGAGGAAAGTGCTGTGATGACTAGACAGACATCAATTAGCGTGATGGCTTTGGCCCGCGTATGATGGGTTTGGCGTACCGAGCGGTGCTACGATTGCTACATTGTCTCGGTATATGGTTTCCACATTGTTTCCCGCTTGAAGTTGCCTGGGAATGCCGAACAGGGCTTTGAAATACTTCAAAGTGCTAGAAATTTCTCGATACTCTTTGAGTCGAAATGAGTGTGAACTACAGCCGAAAGATATCTCAACGCTCCTGTTGACATTTCCAGTAAATGTGTCAAATGACAGCTTTTCGCTGTCAGTAATGTACTAAGTCAACACAAAATTGACTTACAAGCCAACGCATTTGCTAAACTCATACAGTCCATATGCAAACTAACATGGAAATATTAGTCTAAACTGTCGAATGGTACACTTTAGATGCAATTAGGATACTTTTTACCCGCTCCTGTCCACTGAAACTTTCCCATGTAGTTCAAACTGGTCCACAGTCCGTACGAACTCACCGGCTCATCCGGCAGCCAAGAGATACCTGTAGATGGTGGTCCGCTCTATCGGGTCAGGTTGAGTTTGCTAAACAGGAAATGGGGCTGCCCCAGTCTCGGGGCCTAGAATATGATAATATCGTTCTGATTCAATTTCCCCATACATATGGATGAGATGGGTTGATAAACTTGCCAACCCAGCACGAGATGCTCGGCGCCCGGAAGACTACTCCAGGGGGCCCATTGCTAATCGATGTGGAGATGCTAGAGACATGCAAACGGAAAGAAAGCACTAACGATTAAAAAAGTGTCTAATGCAACCCGAGTACATTGAGTTTTCCCTTTACTGCAGGGGTAGGCTTCTTTAAATTTTGAATAACATAGTGTTGGCTTCAATTAGAAGTCATTTTTTGTCTCAAAGGTTGGAAATATTTACTATTTATTTATCAAAAAAATTAATGTATTTTGAAAATAAGAAATGAGCGTGAAGCTTATACACACACTCATTTTAAATACTCGTTCAAATCTACAAATGTTCTTCCGTGAAAATTTGTTAATTGATTAATTAATTAATTTATTTATATATTTATTTTTATGTATTTATTTTTTATTCATTTTTTGTTCATTTAAATATCATTTTATTTATTAATTTATTTATTTATTTATTAATATTTATCATTTATTTATATATTTATTTGTTTATTCATTAATGAGTTTATTAGTCTATATTTCCATTTATTTATTTATTTATTTACTTTTTAATTTATTCATTTATTTATTTTTTTATTTTTTTATTTAGCTATTTATTTATTTGTTATATGCGAAGGCACCCGCATTAAAACTCCCAGAGCGTAATAAATCCTATCGTGTCACGATGCAATATTATAAAACCCTGCATTTAACCACACCGGCTCGACAATACGTTTCTGCATTTGGCCACGGGTTTAGATTTGCGTTTCTGCACCCATTCCTGTGAGGCACCCAAGCATGACCGCCACAACAGACAGGCTGGTCGAAAACAAGTGATAAATCGTTCCTTCCAGAGCCTGTAAGGACTCACGGTTCGGTTAAGGAAAATGAAGAAAAATAAAATAAACAAAAAAAGCAAAAAATAGACACCATCACACCGCAAACGTTGCCCGCTGTAGTTTTGCTCTTTTTCCACTGCGCAGGAAGTGCCCAGCCCAAGCATGGTACTGGGAGCTGTGTTTTCGGTGCTTTATTTATTCAAATGTTGCATGGTTCAATCGGAACGTGTAGAGAAGGTTCCGGCCAAAAGGTTAAGATTAGCATTGCCCCACCCAGGACTGACACACTGTTCCGACGGGTGTGAAGTAGGGAAGGGGCCAAAACCCGGGAGCTCCGGAAGCTCGATTGCCAATTCGGTTGTACATTTCTCACCCTTTTGCTTCTGTGCCACCGGCAGGCGCTGTAGGGTGTACCCGAGCTTTGCATTAGGCTCTGTAAAGCAGGATTTAGCTAAGGATCAACACCGGTAGCTCTCGGGATTAGCCATTGGGGAGAGCGATGACAGGTCCCGGTATTAGGCCTTTCGGTTCGGTATCTAACGCTAGAGAAAATTACTTAAAGATTCACACTGTGCTTGAGCTGCAGCCAGATGCTTCTGGGAGAGATTGAAAATAGGTTTGGCCTGGTTTGAGCGTTTGAGTTTGCAGGGAATCGTTGCTTATTAGTAGTTCATAGAGAATTGTCCGAATATCCTGAGTTGTTGTGTACTGGTATGGTGTGCTTGGAGACTCAAAAATGTCTGACAATGGAGAGAATAGAAGAGAGAGATAGAGAGAGAGAGAGAGAAAAAGAGAAAGAGAAAGAGAGAGAGAGAGAGAGAAAGAGAGAGAGAGAGAAAGAAAAAGAGCATTAGCAATCGAAATCAAACGCGCTTGACGAAACAAAAATATCTTACGGCTGCCTATCGGTCCCAATTAATTCCGCAAGCCGAAATCTTACCTCAAATTTTATCAGGGTGTACGCGCCTTTAAGCGCCTGCCAAAATTTTTTTTTATTTTCATCACGAGCAAGTGGGCATAATTTGTACTACTGACATCCAAAGAAACGAAACATTTCATATTGATTTTGAAAATTTTCTGTAAAATTTGCTTTACTGAAATGCATTTAGTTTTTTTTTTACTGAGTACCAACAAAAACGTGACGTTTGTGCTGGAACTTAGCAAAACTATCTGTTACTGAATAGCTTGTAGCTCAGTAAAAAAATACTTTAGCAAGCTAAAACATTTTGCTGTGTACACCTCAAAACAAAACATAATACGATGCCCGCTTGTTTGTCATGAGCAAAAAGTTGATTTGGTATAGGCGCTTACAGGCACTCCAATAGAGTTTCAGGTGAGATTTTAGGATTATATTGTAAGAATTTGCAGTTGTGTTGATGTGTAAAATCTTTACACCATTGTGAGCGCTTACTGAACCATCAAACTTGTTATGGCAGAATACAGAATACAAACTGTATCAAACATTATGAAGCAAAAATGAGCTGAAAGGTCTGAGAGCTCTCTGCGCATCAACAAAAATCTAAATTAGATTTTTTTCTCGCCACTTTTTCATAGCTATTAATTACTGAACAATTGATAATATCAAAATAACTTTGCTACGATTTCAGTAAACGAGCTTTCAGTAAACGATTTTGGTCAGCATACAATGCTACTGGATGGTTCAGTAAAAATACTTTAACTCCAATGATTACTAAACTTTCAGCTGCAAAAAACAGTTAAAAATTAACTGAACTGCAGTAAAAAAATCGTTAGTACAGTGGACGGCAAAATAAAGTGCTCATTACTAACAATTTTACCTATTTTTCATTTTCCAAAATTTATCAAAATCACTGTGACAAAAGAAAGTGGCCGCTTTATTCTTTCCACAGAAAATATTTTTTTGAACAAACATAACACCAAACTAATAATGTATATGCATTCCTCTGGGATTCTATACTTGTTTGAGGATCTTTCACATTTTTTTAAATTTATCTGCACATATTTGGTATTGATTCTTCCTAAGAGCATTTCTGAGCTTTAACATATTTTATTTTTCCTAATCACGTCATTTTCACCACACTTGCATCGCACACGCTTCTGGGACACATTCACATTCGCATCGCAAATCGCACACGAAATCTCTATAGGATTAAAATTAAGTCTGAGTGGGGGCCATTCAAGAAGTTTTAATAGATTCGATTGAAAAAAATCTTCCTATTGGAATATTAGTTTATTTACTAACATCGTATTTTTTACAGAAAACAGATAGATTCGCGCATGATCTGTATAAGCTCTGATTATGCCGTCGATTCATACCACGCTGCCCACGTATAGCATTATTTTGTCGCAGTGATTTTGATAAATTTTGAAAAAAAGTTGTTCTTAAAGCATACTTTTCATTTTCGTCATGATAGGGTACTGCACATTCATAAGCATATAACGAACAATGTTTAAAAAAAGCAGTACATAACTTCATTTTTCACGAAAAAATAAAAACATGTAAGATTGTAGAAAATGGGCACTTTACTTTGCCGGCCGCTGTAGATCAAGTAATCAAAAGTAAAGTTTGAAGATCAAATTGTTGCACCAAAACGAATAGAAAACTCTAATTCAATGGAAGAATTTCGTCGTATGATTTGTCCTTTTGCGGCTATCAGGCTTTTTATGTGAGCCTAAAATTTTAAATTTCGTCCTTATAAAACATTTCAAAATTTTTTCACGGGCTGCACAGAAGACACTTGCGACCGCATGAGGCCCGCAGGCTGCGTTATTTCTCAACACATTAATTGAATATGCTGTTTTCATAGATTCTATTAAAATAGATTTTTGAAGAAATATAAATGAATGAAAATATTGTTTTACAAAATCAAAAACAATTTAATCCATAATATTGGCCAATAATGAAAGCAATTTCCTATTGGCCAATAATGAATTGTTTATGTCTAGAACACAGGTAAAATCTTCCAAAAATGTTTGTCTTACATCCAGCATACCGGAGTATAGTCTTGTGATTTAAAAAAAGGGTAAAAGTCTATCATCTTTTGTATTTATATTTTCGAATCTTCACTGAACAATAATTTATTAAAACCATAACGCGTAAAATATATAAAAATATAAAAAATATCAAAATAAAATATAAAAAATATAAAATATAAAATAAATATAAATCTGTCCTTTCAGAATCTTAGGCAATTGACTGAATTCTAATAAATATTGGAAAAAATATCGCATGTTTTAATGAATCCTTAAATGCTCAGATGATTCACACGCAATGTAACCAAATACAGTGCATCGTGCAAAGCGATAGATTTAAAATAAACAAGAAAAGAAGAGTCAAATAAGAAAAGAAAACTGTAAAAAATCGAATATCTATAGCGCGACAAACAAATAATTTTGAAACTAATCAAGCTCCAATGAACACTATTCATTAAAATTGCTTTACATAAAGACCACCCGTTTGGAGCACAGCTACAGCATGAGACTCTCTCAACTACTGCTCCATCATTACGACCGAAGCAATGAATTAATGCGTTAGACTTTTACAGTACGTTTACAGTATAACATAACACCACACAACGCACACATACACACAGCACAAAGAAAGCGAAGTGCGTGTTGAGACGCGTCCCAGGCATACATTCTGCCCGCGAGTGGGCTACGATATCACGAGTCGCATGGTGTGAAATTTATCATGCATACCTTCAGGCGCAATACTCGACCAGCTTCGGCCGCCCTAAAGACACTCTACTTTTGTGTCTCTCCCCCCCCCCCCCCCTTCTTGCCTACGTCTTTCGCCATTCTAATCGAAGACATGGGCTGGTGCTGGGGTTGCCCTGACGCCGGCTCGTCCCTTTTCATCTCGCCCCCGTTCACCGCATCGCTCTCCGAGGGCAAGGAGAAGGAAAAGCAAATTTATTTTTTATTGCACCCCTGGCGATGATAAAACCGATGCTGAAGTAGATTAAAAAATTCCACATCCACCTCGAGCCCGGAAACTTCCACATTCACCCCCCCTGCCGGCCTTCTCCCCCTCATGCCAATCGCTCGCGGGATTGGTCTTGATTTGGGGGTTTGCTTTCTCCCCCTCCGATGCAGCGTGCACAATTTTTAACCCTCCCATGTCTCGCCTGCAGAGTGTCGCCTTGGCGTCGTTTTCATTTCGCTCCGAACCGGGCCCGGGAGATGTGTGGCATACGACCTACAAACACACACACACTCACACACATACACACTCCCTCGGCAAGCGTCAACCACCATCGTCAGAAGTCGGCCACTTCCTTGCCGTGTGTATTTCTTGTTTGAATTTCGTCTTTTTGCCTTTGCATCCTGCCTCCCCTTCCCCATCCCTCCAAACAGTCCATTTAGGCCCCGCACCCATTCACCGAACAGAACACAGACCACAGCAGAGGGTTAGAAATTTCGATTGCGCAAACCTGCCACTTTCTGACTCTGTTCGGTTGAATCTTTTTTTTTTAAGGAAAGGAAAAACAGGAAATGCTCTGTCCACAGAACGTCGTTCTGGTAGGACGCCGAGTGAGAAGGAAGCTGAATATGTAAAACCAACCAGCCCCATTGCCCGTGATGCAACGCCGGACTGCAGTCCGACCTGTGCCTGCGTCCGACAGCGTGGAGCGCCGTCAGTGGGGTAATTGAAAAGTGCCGTCCCGTAAAAGGGTGCGTTTGAAAGGGAGCCGCCGGTAGGTAAATTGGAGAAAGGCTTCGGTCACATAAAGAGATGAAAGGGTAACGAGATGAGGCCGCAATGAGAAGGGGTCGGTGGCTGGTGACGTTCGAGAATGGCACCGAGGCAGGGACGTGCTTCTATTAAGGGAAGGATTTGAATTTAAATTATTGAAAAGCTTTACATTAGAAATTATGAGCGCCAAAGGGTACGAGTCGGTGGAGTGGAGTGTATGTTTATTTATTTAGCCAGCCGTGAGTGTTCCTGCTCAAAGGGCAATCGAATTTTTGTTTAATTTGAATGCCATCGCGTACCATCAGCAACTGCAGTGGAAAAAGTTATAAACACACACAGAAAAAAAAAAACCAGATATTGTTATACCACTGTTATACTGTAAGCTTTAAAATGCAAACCATTTGCCATCCAGAAAGTCGTTGCTCCAGAAATCTTTTTGCAGCTTCTGTGTCAGGGCGCTGTTAAAGCTTCTCTTCGCTACACACCGCGCCTGCTTGAACGGCACAATGAGCGTTTGGTGTTTTGTTTACTCTTGCAACCTCCCGTGCAACGATAGGGTGGTGCGCCCGCCAAACAATACGCGCCCTGTCATCGGTGGGCAAACTTGCACTTTAATGAGAATTAATTTTCCCAAAAATTAATTTACCCCTTGAATGTATGCAATCGAGCGCATCTCGGCTCGGGCGCGTCTCAAATGCTGTATGCCCTGTTCGGCGCCGAAAAACCAACTCAAACATCTCGCAGCGCGCGGCGGGGGGACTGACAGTCGAAGCAGCAGCAGCAGCAGCAGCATCAGGAAGGAAAATTAATCTTCCCACCACCGCGGGCGGGCGGTGAAGCAGGGTGCGCAAATAAATAAGGAAAGCTAAACTTCATAAGCACGAGCATTGCTGAAGGGGAAAGGCAAAGAAAAATACCGACGCAACAGAAGACAGCAGAAGCAGACCGAAAAAGAAAAAAAAAGCAAAAAGCGACCATCGGAAGAAGCTCCCATTTCCCATGCAGGGAGGGCAGTTTTGTGTAGTATGTGGCCCGTTCCAGTGCCCGGAAACCGACGCGAGAAAAAAAAACCCTCCAGCAGCAACAACAACAATCGTCAGTAGCCTTTTTTCAGTTTGTGCGAGCGAGGAACGAAGAGGCAAGGAAAAGGGAAAAGGGAGTGCGAATCGGTGGAAAATAAAAATCAAAACAACGAACAATATTAGAAACGTGATGTATCTTTAAAAAGTTCCTCTGCAAACAGTGTATAAAATTTTATTAGAATGTGAAATCCAACGTCGAGTGTGTGTGTGTGTGTGTGTGGGTGTGTGCTGAGAAGTGGAAACTCGTTTTCGAAACGGTCCATTCGGCTCGGGGGCGTTCACTCCACATTTCCCATGACAGTAATCGAAGCCGTTGAGCTGCCGCAGGGGAAGGGGCGAGCAAAACTCGTTTGAGAGCGGCCCGAGATGGTGGCGAGTGTTTGTCCAGTGCGGAACCACGAAGCTTTCGTCAGTGTTTTCTTTACCACGTAAAAAATTCTTTTCTTTATTATTATTATTTGTTTTTTTCTTGGTTCGCAAAGTAAAGCCAGCACTTTGAAACAACGATAAAACAAGTTCAATTGTGATATTCAGTGCTTCAGCACAACACACTGTAGCAAACAGTTTAAAATGGTAATAGTACACTAAGAAGTGCGTTGACCATTGCATACTATTAGGCGCTCTATTTATATTGTTCAATAATTTGTCTTCTATTATTATTTTTTCAATAACTAACAGGGAAATGCATTGACTGTTTTATACTGTCAGGCGTTTTAATTTTTTTTTTTCAATAATTGTTCCATACGCTAGAACTACCACTTTTTGATAAAAATACACCAAAACCAATATAGCGTCCAATCTTCTAGCACCAATTTCACATCGAGTGGACCAATAGCACCACTTGCCATTATGCCAGTGCTCCGTGAAGACATACTGCTGCTGCTTGGAACGGGTTGGACGTCTAGCTTACGTTCCCGGAACCGATTCGATGCAGAACAAAAAGTAAAATAAACCAACGCTTTGCCCTGCTTCAGCTCGGCCCGCTCTTACAAAGCTTGCCATTTTTCCAACTTGTTAAGAAGCTAATCGGAGCCGAAGATTGGGGATGGTATCGAACGCGGTACGGAAGAGTGACTGGACTCACACACAGCCACACACAGATACTCACAAACTGACCGAACGTGCAGCGCGGGAAAATGAATGATGGAAAATCTAATATTAAATTCCTTATACGCCGAACCGAATGAAGCGGAAGAACGGCAAAAGCTTGCCTGAGGAGAGAGCACGAGATGGAGCGTGCAGCGTGAGAAGTTTGAAAGGCACCACGCTTTCCTTTCCCCTTTCGGAAGAGTGGTAGAAATTTCTGAAGTGTGCTGTTTTTTTTGTCTTCTTTCCTAGTGTATGTGTTTCCCAAGATATCGCCCGTTTGGACAAACTCCTACCACAAAGAGCCTTTTGGCAGAGCGCGAAAGGAATTAAAGGATTCTTATTATACCGCAGCTGGGCAGGACGCAGCGGGCAGAAGCGAATCAAACCTGTCTCCGTTGCGTCCTCTCCTTTTCCCGATCTACCCTCCCGTTTGGCGAACGGGTGAACGTGATGATGGGAAATTTGAACCAGCAGCAACCACGCTTCTACCACGACGAGAGACGGGAGTGCAACCACAAAGTGATTCGATGCATCCGAGCAGCGACCGCGATTGGAAATCCGGTGGTAATAAACCACCCACTTGTGCCCCTTTCCAAACCCCAAAACCCTTATCCCGCTTGCTCCATGTGGGAACCATTCTAACAAAATTAAAATCTGCAAACCCGAGCAGATAGCGCGAGAGTGTATCGTAAGACATCCTGGTGCAATGTGCCGTGTGTGCGGCCCGGATTGCTCCGCCCGAGGCGCTTACCCGGCACGAGTTCGATTGGAATAATATTGCTTGCAAGAAAATATGAACACAGTACACGGCCAGCTGCGGAAGCGCTGATGAAAGGTTATTGCAATATCTTCGCAATGGCCAGTGAGTTGGAAATGTGTTTCAGCGGACAAAATAAAGCACAAAACCAACCAAAAAATGACCAACTTGTTTCGGAATGGAACGAAACGAATGAGACAGGGCGTCTGATACTGTAAACCACTTAGGTAAGTAGTAGCAGCGGTCGACGTAAACACCGCCTAAAAGTATGCACTGCACAACTAAATACATACTCAAGGTATGCAATTGACTGTTGAAAGCAGTTTCCTACTGCATTCATTCTAAAGTTATGCAATTTGCTGATTACGCCAGCCTGAACTATATTCTGCCTAAAGCTATGCAATTGATTTTTTAAACCAACTCGTAGCTACATTTGGTCCAAAGTTATGCAATTGCCCTGTTTTAAAATGCCCATATAGTTTAATGGGTTCTCTCATCAAGTCTGTTCGCAACTAAGCGTGCAGACAGCATTTAGTACAACTTTTTTTTATTTAAAATTAGAGTTGTGCCGCTTTGGGCGTATTTTACTACATGACTTGCTTTACAACAATACTAAACAGAAACGAATACAATTTATTATGCTTTTGCATTACTATACAAAGATACGTTTCACGTTATACGAACAGCTCAATCTAGATTATGGTTTTACGGTAGTAAGTGCGTTTTCAGTCAAACATGTCCAGCTATCAACGAAATAAATAATCTCTCTACACGCATAAGCACATAACAACACGTCTGTCGTTATACTCACTTCTTTGCAACTTTCAATAAGTATCACTTTTGTTTCGTTTAGTAGCGCTCCTCCTCTGCGTACCATTCGGTTCCATACACTTCGCTTTAACGTTTCTATTCGATAGAGTGTCAAATGTTTCCCTTCTCGGAAAAGTAGCTAATCCACCTATTGCTGCTTTCCTTCCACACTAAGTAGGGTACCAAGCTTGCCCGTTCCATTCGCAGCGTGCACAATAACTCCCGAAAGGTTCGGATCACGTACCGGAACTACACGCACGTGATTGGCATGGCTAAAGTGCAGCCCCTACGGTGCGCGGTGAAGCAGCAACCGGGCTGCAGACGCTCCTTCGCATGCCGGCTAAAAAAGGTGTCGAATTGATTTTCCCTCACGAGAGTGCAAGGGTACGCTTAAGGTAAATCGTTCCGGATAACCATTAGGACGCTTACCGAATCGTTTCAAGAGGGCAAAGAGAGACTGAGAGAGAGAGAGAGGGAGAGAAAAAACGATAAGGCTAGGGCTCCAAAACCCACCGCAACCCGGGTACGAGGCAAAACTTTAAGGCGACAATGGTGACAATTGATACCTCCGATCCCGAAAGCCCCTCCTGCCTGTGCTATGCATTGGGAAAGTTTTATTCTCTCACGAGCTGTTGCCTTCGGGAGTGGAGAGGCAGCGGATAGGTCAATAGGGCGGGTTCAAGTGGTCATAACTATAAATTTATGATGGCGTCCTATTCAATGTTATTGCCCTAGATGCCTGAACTGCCGGCAGGTGTGTCCCTGGTGGGATATCATTCACTACTCTGGTGAGAGGCACCGTTCCAGTCTGGCAGAGGGCAGCCTTCTACACTCAGCGGCAGTGGCAGGCAAGCGACACAGGCTAAAGGGCTAATTGATAATGGCAAAATTAGCATAACTCGTAACACTTTCACTTTCACCATGCAGTCGAAGGGCCCTCGTGCCTACACGCCATCAGCCATCAAAAGGCATCCGACGTGCAAAGTTTTGCCTGGAAGGTAGGCAATAAAATTTAGGACACTTTGTATACATTCAGGGGCACTGTTTCCCTGTCCCTCATTTGCGGAGGGTTCATGTCATGTCATGTTTTTTTAGATCTTTTTATGATATGAATGTTTAAAACCAGTTCCTCCGAGTATGCTCAAATAAATTAAAACAAAGTTCAACCTAAATAGATGTGAGTGTTTTTTTTCCATTACCAATATATTGCAACCGCACAAACAGGCTGATGCATAATGAGTCCCATTTTCCGGTTGCACGCTAAATGTAATCTGCCACGGGCATGGGCGTGAATTTTGCGCACAGTGTCAAATGGCAGACCCCGCCAGCACAAAACGATCGCTGTACCGTAATCGTACGCGGTCGTAATAAAATCAACAACCCGGGCATTATGTATCCCGCCGCCTACCCCCTGAAAAGTGGAAGGTCGCCAACGCCGTTCGGCAAACCGTCCATCATAGTGCTAATATTACAACGGCGAGGCGGCTGGAGCAGTGCGAGATTTCGATTATACCAAGATTAGCAATGAATCTTCCACCGAAAATGGCCCATAAAAACCCACGGATCCCACGGTAAATCGCCACTTTACGCTCGCTTATGTCGCTCGGGCCGCGTACAGAGGCCAGTGGCAGAGCCGCCGGAACGAGAAAGAGGACGAAACACGCAAAAAAAAAAACAGGAAGAAAGGGAGAGACACTAAAAGTAAAATGATGAGAAACCGGGCCGGGAGGACGCTGAGCTTCATTCAAAACGTATCATTTCGTCCCCTATTTTCCCCCGCTCCCCCGGTACCGCATATTCACAGAAGGAAATTACTCACACGAAGCACTGCCACTGCCTTTCGCGACCATAGCCACGGGCCGAATGATGGTCCGCGGGTTGCATATGTGCCGGGAGCGGGCATTACGCGCGGGCCCATAACATTACTCTTTCACGATAATGGTTTGAAGTAGTCGGCTCATAAAATTATGATTATTATTCCTCCTACCTCCTCTGTAGCACCCGAGTGGCCAGAGCTATAGCTAAGCCCAGCAAACCATGGCCATGGTGATGTTTGCGATCGGGTATATAGTGTTAGTGTTGGTTTCCATGTGCGTATCTGTACTGTTTGGATGGGAGTGTATTTTCTCTCTCTTTGCGGAAGTTTCAATCCTATGTTATGTATGTTGCATATCATTCGAGCTGAGAAAAGATACCCACAATTGTTCTATTTTGTCATGAACAGTGACAAAACGAACTCCTTTATGATTTTTTTTCTTCGCATGCAATAATATTTTCAACAATATTTACAAATATCAAGGCTTCAAAGAAACCACAAATGCAATTGAAACTTTAAATTTATCTTTAATGTAACTTTACCGGCATGGGAATTATGATCTGGATGTCGTTTGCTCCCTCTCACTGTCTTCAGCCATTTTGATGGCTTCAATTAGGCAAATCAAACGATATGCCATTTGCCATGAACTTTGCATACCTCTCGGGCGCATCGCTCCCTGTCGAGGCCGGAGGTTATGGAGTTTTTATTTACGCACAAGTTAATGAAGCTGAAGTGTGTCTCGCTATTTTGTTTTGCCTTTTTTCAGCCTGGGTTTGAGGATGTTGAGTGTCAGAAGTGTTATTCTTTCATTCTTCTATTCTCCTCCTTCTCTTCTCACTGTAGCCTTCTGAGACGAAGACTTCGCTGCTTTAACGTTTTGCTTCGCCGTCACAAAAAAGGAAAAATATTTCCCATTCAACACACAAACCCGGCACTCTCTATCGCTGACGCAATAGACCATCAACCGAACCGAACAGCGACGTAATGAGATGAACAAACGCGCGCCCGCACACATACACACACATACACAAACACAGAGCAAATGCGAAGAAAAGGAAACTTTGCTACGCTTTTCACTATTATTATTTTGCTTCGTTCGTTCAATTCATTTTGCAACGCTTAAAATGTGGCTGTCATTTTTACCAACGCATATCCCCGAAAGCACACTTGCTAGTTGGAAACCTCCACTCTGCACAGCGCCAGTGTTTTACCTTTTGTTCCATTTGGCCTTGCACGCACTCGGTACCGCTCGGTGCGAAAATAGAAAAATAATGTAAATTTAATTTAGAAACTTTGGCGAATGCGCGCAATTTTTTATTTCCTCATCAAAGGCAAAATCAAGCGAAGGGGAATGCTGGCGATGCGACAGAGCACGGTCGCGGGCAGTATCACGAAACAACGGCACTTTTTTGTTGTTGTTGTTGGGCGCCAATTGTGCCTTTCATCTCGATGTATGGTGTTGTTTTGTTTCTCGGTGAAAATGGTACTACAAAACGCGAAGAAGCTGGCACTGCTATTTCGAGCGAGTGTCACTTTTTCCTTCTTTTTGCAGCACTTTTCTCCCGCTCAACGACACGTTAGCATATCGTTTGACGATTTTATTCCACTTCGCTCATCATTTTGGGGCGCGTTTTGGCTCACCGTTGCTTCTGCCTCACCGTTGCTTGCACGTTTGCACTGTAAAGATATGATTATGTTTATTTTATTGCACTCTGCCATCGACCAGCCGATGGGACGCTTTTGATGAGCTTGCTGTTCAAATTGTTTGTTTTCGTATTTTTGAGGCACTCAAACAGACACAAATTGTAAAAACTCGGCAACGGCAGTTAAGTTTCGTGCTGCAAGCGTCCCTTTATTCAGCTCCACAAATTATCTTACACAAAACCCACCATACGTCTGCCAACCATCGCTGGGTTTGCTTCATCGTACACGTATGGTACATCCGTTTCTTCGTTTTAAAACTCATCTCTCCCTGCCCTATAGACAAAAATGAAAGTCCAAATATTCCGAAGCATGCTACCTACCCCAGTACCCGGTTATGCGGTTCCGTACCCGCATATAAGTAATGAGAGAAGAATTGAAATTTTATTACTTAACCGCAGTCGAGTGCAAATAGCTTCAGGAGATGAAAATTACTCGAATGGTCTCCCGGTCGGCCCTTCTGCCCCCGAGCACTGTCACTGTGGGCTTTTTTCCCTTCGCTTCACAGTCACGGTGCATGTGCGCCGGGAAATGATTTACAGGGCGATAAAAGGGATGAAGGCGATGAAAAAGGACAGCAAAAGCCGAGTCACAAACGGCGGTTGGCGGAGTCGATAAAGCAAGACACTGTGCGCCCGTTTTTGTGCGCTAAACCAGGCAAGTAGTAGCAACAAAAAAGCGAGAACATGGGATCTACTTCTTTGCGTACGCTAACGGTACGCGGTAATAGAGGTAGCCTTTGGCAAAATCCGAAAAAATGGAGAGAAAAACGTACCGACACTGTAAAGGCTACACTCACTGAGATAACAGAGCGTTGAGAAGTAAAACAAAACGAAAAAAAAGTAGACTCGCTGGGCCGGTGAAGGACATGATTTATCATTAGCCCTTGGCGCGTGAACGGTATGAATTATGTGATACATGTGAACTTGGCGGTGCTTAAGTGGGTTCTCATCAATTCGGGTCGGCCCTGCTGGACCGAGCGGATTAGCAATAACATTTACCATTCATGGGCGAACAAGTGGCTCGAGCCGGCACGTAGTGATGGGTTGACGAGAGCGTTGAAGGCACGTGTGAAGAATTTAATTCGCAGCAGTGTACACCGATAAGTTATAGCGTCGTTATTTATTTAGATGTTTTAAACTGTTGTATTTCTATACAGTTGTAATTGTTTTGTGAGTGTGTATGAAAAAACGTGAACAGTTGATAATAAACTTCCAATAACGAGCTAATGTCGATAAAATTGCATACAAAGAGGCGAAAAAATTGTCCCTCTCATAGTACGCTTAAATGTATGCAAAGTGATGCATCATTCGAAAGTTGCCTAAAAGTATGCAATTATAATAATTATAATAATCATAACGCATGAAGCTTTAGTTGGAATACCGCTGTGAGCGTTGTGTTGTGACTATCAATTCAAATTTACTTATCTTCATTAGGGTGAATGTACCATTAGTGGTGGTAGTACCAGTAGCAGTATTGTTAGCGGTGACGTTCTTCGACATGAAATTGCCTACTTTGACACGATTTGAAGTTTCGCATTCAGTATTCACTTTTTCATTGTACAGTTATGTCAAAAATTTCGTTTGCTTCGATGACATTTTTTGGCGACATTAATTTGACTTTCATTTTCGAGTGCATTAGATCTCCTTCTCCTTGTTTTGTAACACACTTTTCTTTTAAATTCATATACCCCAGTAAGAAGACTCTGTATGTAAGAAATTATTTTATTTTTCCGTCATTTACGATCGGTTATGTCACGAGGCAGTTTTGGATTCACAAGCTGAATGTAAATTGACATTCTAACACTGACCAAGAGTGGTTGTACTGCACTAAAATACGTGTTATATGATAATTTAGAAGTCCTGAAGTTGTTTATGATAAAACGAAATAATATCTGGTCTTTTACAATAGGTTTAAAAGTTCAACGAAGTGCATTGTTTGATATTTCTTATACGAGGTTTGAAAACTTAAGACATATTCCTAAAGGCCAACATGGCAAAGCACACTATAAATTTTAAAAAATCAACTCGTATCGAATAAAATATCTTTAATGTTCTCCCCAACCTCTAAATCTTGGTGTCATCGATATTTTGTAACCGATTCTTCGTGCGATATGGGATATAACTAGCGTAGCAAAAAAATAAATGAAAATATAAAGCTCTGGATAACGCATCAGAAGAACCGAATGCAAAAAATAGATGCAAAACTAGTTAAATTTTTAAAAGTTTATAAAAAATACGCCAAGGATCCTGAAACAAGTTTGAAATGTCAGGGAAACGGATATAAGAAAAATTAGATTGGTATTATATTTGATTACAAAAAATCTCTATAATAATTATTTTTCTAGAGTAATTTTGATCCATTTAGGAAAAAAAAATATTTTTCTTATACCAAACTTCTCATTTTTGTCATGGTTTGGTACTGCACATTCACAAGAAGCAAACGAAAAATATTTCAAAAAATAAACCAGTACGGTAACTTCGTTTTTCACGGAAACAGCAAACAAATGAAAAAAATGAAAAGAAATGAACAAATGTAAAAGTGTAAGTAGGTGGCATTTTATTTTGCCGACCACTGCATAAATTGCACCACAGTTATCAAATATACTATATTTAAATATATACATGTTCACAATACCTAGTTTATTTTGTAAATTTTAAAACTTGTTCTTAAATTTTTTGTTTGTGGGTGTAACATTGCCAACGTCTTGTTTTTTTTTTTGCTGCATGCCAAAAGTATCATGCTTGAATTGGAGCGCTTAAACTTCAGAATAACCAGCAGAATACTGTAGCCACTCGAATAGCCATCAATCGCTTTGCTCCAATTTTATCCGGTAAACACACTCACAGACACACACAACGACTGATAGAGCTTTTCCAGTTCTCCCTTGCCAGTACAGCAAACAAAACTAAAACTGCAATAGTACATCACAAACACTCACACATTGCAAGGTGGTAATGAAACGGAATGGAAGAGGAGGGGAAAACGTAAATGCATCGTAAACCGAAAGACCATAAACACCCAAGCTAACCCTTACGGACGCTTACAACTGAAACACTTCCAGGCACAACGTCGTGAGTGAAGAAGATTGCTTTTTCTGCTAGTAACTGTGAACAAATGTTCGGGAAGATGCGTCGAAGCGCGTTTGCCGGCAAACAACAAAAAAATAACAGGACAGAGCTATCCTGAACGCAAAACGCATGAGAAGTTTGTTGTTGATGGGATTCCATCTGGGGTATAATACACAAAGCAAAATTCTTTAAATCACAAAACGCACACCGCACAGCGAGTGGGAAAGTGAAAGCGAAACTCTACCAGCCATCGACGATGCACACGAGACATCACACACGAACAGTAAACGAGATGGACGAGCAATTGCGCCTCCACTCGTCCGCCCACGGAGCAGAAACAGAGAAAAATTGGCAAATCGCTCGATATCACGTTGCTGATTCACGTTTGCCGGGCGAAACGGAAACGGCTACGGCATCAGGCATCGTAAACCGATGATGAGGTGGCAAAGAGCGTGACACATAAGAACGCGGCATTCGTTGGGGCAGAGCGGCTGGGTGGGTGATAAATTTCCCATAAAAAAAGAACAAACAAAAAAGAACAGCACTCGACCGGTGGCTTACGTTGTGATTTTGGGGGAGTCAACAAAAGGCGGGGGCAAAAGTTAATGGAAGGAATGGGGCGCTTGAGGCAAGTGGTGAGAACGACTGGAGATGAAAAAGAAAAAGCAATAGAAAGCACGTAACGGAGAAGAAGCATTGGGATTGGGGTAGAAACAGTGATGGTAAAAGAAAAAGGAAGAAAAAACATCTGCTTCAAGCCGCGAAGTGGAAAGGAGAAAAAAACACTTGCACAGACACATACTAACAAACAAAATACAAAATAGCAAAGCATGAAGCTGGAAAGGGCGCGCTCAACCCGTCACTCCCTTCCCCCATGACGTGTGCTACTTGCTGCCGGATTGCATAACTAAACCATTCCTACCGGCGACCGGTGATGAAGTGATGTGATCCGCTCGAGAGACACATACTGCGCGGCTCGATAGATGGATGGAGACAATAAAATATTCAATTCCTGCTGCTGTCCGCTTTGCGCTCGCCTGCCTATCGGTCGCCAGAGCTGCCTGGTTGCACGGCACGAAAGGGGGGGGGGGGGGGGGAGGTAGAACACTATAGTCACAAGACTTGGACATGGAAATGGGCTTGGTTCATTTTTGTCATAGTTTAAAGCCTCCATTTGAACGGCTTTAAAGCGCCTAACAATATGCAATAATTATTATTCAGCATGGTTTTTGCATGCGCCACTGCTGTCCAATTTATTTACGTTTTCACCTCTTGACAGATTATTTATTTTTAAAATATTTTTAATTCCTTCAGGTGCTTTCGAAATGGTCGTTCTACAGACCTGATAAAGGTAACTGGCTTTTTTTTTGTCTAAATGAACGCCTGACAGTATGCAATCTGCTACTTTTGGTGACGTATTGCTTTATTATTAATATTAAGAGTAAAAATTAAAAAAGCCTTCAGCAATCAGTCCACTCTTTTACCACCGTGCATGTGAGCTGTACAATCGTAAAACAAAGCAAAAATCACCTCGTATGTTGCATACATGAGGATGAAAGCGATCTCCCGATACTTTCACAACCCCATACAACTTGACTGCCTCCTCCCAAACATCTCCTCTCCAGCCCATCACCAAAACGACACGCGAATGATTGCTAACCCGGAAGGCGAACGGGATGAATACCAATAGAAGATTATGTTTTGATGGGTGAACTCTTCCCTCCTCACCGGGACGGTAAGGCGCGCGGGCATAATTGGGCAGGGAAGGGAGATGAAATGCTGTTACAATCGTCAAAATCGACTTTCAAACTCAGTCTCAGTGGCAAACCTGCAAACCATGGGTGGACGGTGGGGCAATGGGTGAAGATTGAAAATGAATGCATGAATACCAAGCAGCCATGCATGCAAACGCGGGAACGCGGGTACGGGCAGGACAGGGATCGGTTGAGTGGGGGTAGCCGGTACTTCCCCGGCTGATGGGGTAGTTATTTTTTCATCGCGGCAGCAGCCACCCACTTAACGCCTGTTTCGTGTTTGATTTTGTTTCCGATTGCCTTCACATCCGATCAATCGAAACGAACGCCGGGAGGGGTGGAGGGTGCACCGTGAAAACCAAAGAGCAACCAGTCCAGCAGGAATCCAAAGGGAGAGAGGTGGAAATGGCTGGAACGAGGTTTCGCTTTTCCGCCTCGTTTTGTAGCGGATTTACGCTTTGGTTCTCGTGTTCCGCACACGTTTGCCGAGCGCCGCGACAGTGCTGCGCCCGCATGAATGGCTGCATCCGATTTTTGTTGCCGTTGTTTCATTACAAGAACCGATCGTTTGCGAAATGGGTGCTTCACGGATCGTTTGGATGCACTGATTGGTAAAACGGTGTACGTTCGATACATCGACGAGTGGATAGGAGACTGATGGGCTGGTTGTTCTGTATGCGTGTCTCTCGTACTGGTACGGTTTGGGCAAGCATCAACTCCCACCTGGATATGCAAATCGGATGCTGAGCTGCATAGTGCATCAGCTGCTGAAAAGGTTGAGGCTATTAGATGGTATCCTGGTGAGTTTGTGGACACATTAAAATAATACTAGAAGGGTTAGGTTTGGTTGGTATTGCTGTTGCATACATTACATATTAGTTGCCTAACTTTAGGCGCAACAAATCAACTTCAATAAAATTGTCATCATTGTAGTAATTGTTGTACATTGTGTAGGATAGTCAATCCATGCTACGGGGGGACGGTCCATTCTGGGCTTGAACCCATGACGGGCATGTTATTGAGTCGTTCGAGTTGACGACTGTATCACGAGACCTTCTCAGCACCTAAATGTATAAATAAAAAAATTGGAAATGCTCCGGTAAAAATATCACAAAAAAATCGTTGCTCTTTGCTATTCTTTGAAAACTCTGAAAAAGTCACTCACAAAACGTAAACAAACACACACTTCCTCTCATTTGTCTCATACTGCGTATCTCGTGCTCTAACTGGTGTGTTTACCATCGATTTTGTGATCCAACCCAAACCGATTGATTCTACTCACGCATCGCCCATAAATGTGCCGGTGCGATTGGCTTCGAAACCGATTACGCTACGGAATATTTCAAGCACCGGCCATGTCATTTTGGCCAGCGTACGAAGCTGCTGACAATCTTGAGCCTTGAGCATTGGAATGTTCCAGCTACGTCAGTTACGGCAGCATTTAACAAGCGTTCGAAGTCGTCTAAAGGAAGTAGAGGGGAAGAGAAAACAAAAACCCAATATAACCGACCCAGTTCGGGGGCCGATTCCGATTCAATGTCAACCGCCTGCCCAAACGAAGCATTGTCACGCGCCTAGCCTGAACAGAGCGTACCAGAACTGTCACGGTGACACATGTTCGGAGTTCGATTCAGCCTAACAGTTCGGAACGCCATTGATAAAGCTTCGATTGCAAGAATAATAATGAATTTATTAAGCAGGTATAGGCAATGCTTCACCTAAAACCACTCATGGTACAATCCCATGATGTGGCACAGACTATTGATTGTTCATACGTAATATATTGTAATATTTTAGCTTTATTTATGTCACAGCGTTCTTGGCGTTTGATACGTTTGATAAACATAAGTAAAATGAAGTAATATTAACGGCAATAAGGGTTGTACAGGGTTTTCCAAGGGTTTTTGGTTGTTTCCTCAAAACTTACGGGTGCTTCCCATAATTTGTTGGATCGTTCTGTACGATTTATTGGATACGATACCCATATTTTTTGGATCAATTGTATTGATATCCAAAAAAGACGATTCCAATCAATCACCCTCAAAAAATTACGGAAACCAACCAAGCTTTAGCATTAGTGGGAAAACCCTGTATTACACCAATAACACTATAATGTAACGGGTGTTGCATAGTTTAAGGAGTTTTTTTTTATTGAGATAGCCTACCTTAAAAACTGTTTGCTAGAGCCACATTCATCTTTCATCATTTTCCAAACATAGTTGACCAACGTAATAATATTATTATTTTTTGTTTGTTTCTGATATAAGAATCACATGAATGAATGAATATTTTACTTAAAAAAAAAACAAACAAACAAATACATAGTTTTGGATCTTAATACTGCACTCTACTGGACAAAAACAATTGTGAATTGATTTGTGGTTTCCAATCTCAACCAAATAGGTACAAAAAGCAAAGGACCTTCCATTCGTCGAGGTTCCCACACACGTCCGTCGTTTAGAGTAAAAAAGGACAAAACTTGCCATAAAAAAACACTTCCATTTACCATTTCCCAACGCTTTTCTGGCTCGGCTTCGACGGGCGGCGTGTGATCTCTTTTTTCTTGTCGTTGCTTTTATTCACTTTCAAGAAGGCACACCCTGTTCCTAAGCACCAGATAATAGCCGATGACAAGGGGATGCTGATGACGGTGGCTGCACGTTCTACACGATGATGCGGTTTTTGGCCGCAGAGTGGCTTTGTCAATTTAGCCACCTTTCTTTCGGCGAGCGGCCTGAAAAGCCATGCCTTTATTATTATTTTCTCATGTACCCCTCACAGCTTCACACTGGTCATTCTACACACACCACGGTAAGATTGCGGAAATCATTCCACTCGACTATAACAAACGAACAGAAAAACGAGAGACACACTCACACGAAATGGAAAGAAAACGTAAAATCTCTACAGTATCTGAAGCGTAAAAACTCGTCACTCGGTGACGTGACCAGGATCCAGTGGATTTTTTTTTCTAACTGTCGACACGATTCACCCCCTCGCTTTTGTGTGTGTGTCTGTGTGTTTTTGGAGACGCTTTTTGGGAATTTACCCTCTCATGTTGGCATTATTCTCGCCCATACCCACCCCATAACCAAATTCCCCTCTCCCTACTCTGCCTTCTGCACACTGTAACAAACCAACTCAAACATGAAGCTAACCTCAAAGGACGGACATGATACGGCGGGGTTCGACTGCTCCGACTGTGTTTGACTTGTGTCGTACTCGCCGCTTCCACGCTGCTCAAGATACAATGCTGTTTTTGCTGCTTCGTGTACGTATGATTCGTCCTTGCTCACTTCCTGCCAATGTCTGCCATCGTGCGAGCCGATCTTCGGCAATCCAGCTTCCGCTACCAAGTGGGGCCAATAAAATATATTGTTGTTGTATCAATTCACCTTTCCCAGCATCCGAGTATGTGACTTCCCAGTCGTGTTGTGTGCGGCAGCCTATGTGTGAAAAAATCCTGTGCAAGGAAGCAAACGGAAAGATCTGTGTGTGAAGAAGTCTTTTGCTGCCAGGTTTGTTGTTTTCTTTTTCCACTTGCTGTTAACCATTTTTCGTGTGATTTTTCTTTATAGGGAGGAAAGTGTTGTTGTTGTTTTTTGCTGTTGCTGCTTCTTGTAGTGCTTTTCCCACAGCAGGGAGTTTTATGATACCACGCACGTAACAGCCACTTCCTCTGGAATCGAGGCTCATCGAGACGGTGTGCGTGTGTGTCGATGAGCAAAAAATGGGGAAAAATCAAGCCAGGAAGAAAGGCGAATCGATGAAGACTTCCGGTAGGGACCAGGAAAGCATCACACTCTCTTCTCGCCGTCGATGGCAGCCCGCAGCAAACACACGTGTCATTCGTTAAGGGGATCCCATTCCATTCCATCGCAGTGATCTTTGCCCATTCTCTATCCCACTCTTGCGTTCCCTTTTTCTCAATATCTTTTTGCGCTGGGTGCTGATTGTTGCGTTCCAATACACGAGTAACGAGCGGAATCGGAATCGGATTCCCTAAACGGATTCTAAGCTAGGCGACAAAGCAATCCAAACAAAAAAAAAACACTCACACTCATTTATTGGAACCTGATTTTCTTGTCCCATCCTGGCCAATAATGTGAGTGTATGTTTTCGTTATCTTGTTTGTGCTCTTTACTCCCGTGGGAGATTGTCCCTTTCGTCCCTGCACTGTTCTAGTATCTGTGAAACGATAAGCAAGGGGCCTTTTTTGTGAAAGAGTCTTTTTTACAGCAAATATTTCATATTTTATTGTCGTCTGACACCGTTTGCGAAACGTTCTTTCACACCTACACCGTCGCGTGAACTAGATCATCGGGAACTGTACTAAACACTCACTCAGCGAAGGGGCCACAAATAATCGTGTGATAAGCGAAGTATTACTTTAATCGCCACTTCCATCACTAGTGCTCATCAAATCTTGGATCACAATTATTTATGGGTTAGTGATGCAGGCACTGGGCGTACAGTGTCATACGGTTTCCAATATCATGCACTAGAGTGCCGTCAATCAGCCTGTTGTCATACTTTAACAGCCAGCCCATAGGAAAGGGAATGGGTACAAAAAAACGGCGAGGAAATATGTATTAAAATATTATTATTATGTTTTGTTTATTCCACCCCCAGGACGGCTTGTCCTGGCAAATGTTGAAATAGTTTTCCCTCCTATCTCTGTTCCCTATACGAGGATAAAATGGTTCCTTTTAGTGATTTGCACGAGCAAGAGGCCAGATGACCATAAACAACTCGATGGCCCTCGCGTTCTTTTAGCGTGGAACCTAACGTAAGTCCGATCACGCGCCGCTCCATTTGCGTTATGCTCGGCAGCTCTCCATCTATCACCAAATAAGAGCAGAAACAGCACACAAATGCTAGCAAGATAATCCAGCGTCGCTTTGAATCCCGAGTTCGTCATAACAAAAAAAAATCGGTAGCTTGATTTAGAATACTGGGGCAGATCTGCGTGGGGTAAATGGAGCGTTAAAAATCTCCTGGATGAAGATGGAATAGATGTCGACGGCAAAGAAAAGAGGGGCCGAGTGGGGATCGCCGGAATAGAAACAAACTTAGCACGTGGGTTTGCTCAAGAATCTTTCTAAACCGCTTCAGAAAAGTCAGCCGAGAACGATGTCGTTTTCGAGATATACATTTTCTATTGACACAATTATAATAGATATTTCTTATACCTCACCAATTCTTGCATTGATTTCATAATAAACGGTAGCATCTGTCTGTAGCATGTAGGAGGGATTTTGTAGGGGTTTGAATTGTGCTAAACTGTTGCGCATTAAAAAGTTAGGCAGTTTCGTTATGACTTTCGCGATGGAACGACGCTCCAACGAGCAGTCAAGCATGAAAAAAGTCAACAAATCCAGACGAAAATAGGCACAGACACTTTATGACAGCGGTCGGCAAAGTCCAAATGTGGCCCATCACAACATTAATTCTGGCCCGCGAATTATTTTTGTCTGATTTTGAAAGACGAAAAGAAACTAATCGTGTAAAAATTATTGAACATTTTTGAACATGACGTATAGTAAGTGCTGCTAATGTGAAACAAAACCATGTCAGCAGTACGAGCTCTACTGTGATGGTAAGAGGTGAGACTCAAATAGTCGACACGACCATCACAATTTTGTGGTGAAATTTTGTGAAACCAACTCTTAGTCACCCACTTGATTGCGACATTTTCTGTCAGTGTTCATCACCGTAGTCATGAGAGTAGTGGTGAGAGCTCAGAATCGGACCTACCCGATTCCGATTTCGTGTTTGGAATCAATTCCGGAGCCGATTACGATGCTGCAGTCGATTCCAATTCCGGAGCAGATTTCGGAGTTGGTTCCGAAACCAATTCCAATTCCGGAGCCGATTCCGATTCTGGAGCCAAGTCCAATTCCGGAGCCGATTCCGGAACCAATATCGGGGCCGATTTCGGAACCAATTCCGGAGCCAATTCCGGAACCAATTCCGGAGCCGATTCTGGAACCAAATCCGGATCCGATTCCGATATCGATTCCGGAAACTAATTCCGGATGTACTATCTGGAATCGATTCCAGAAAACTTCGGAGCTAGCCGGAATCGATTCTGACAAAATTCTCATTTTTCCCATCACTACAAGAGCGATATATGGTGCTTGCGAGTGGTTCCAAGAATCAATAAAGGCATGTTTTCTGGCTATGGCAAAGGTCATGAGTATTGGCAACTAAAAAAGTAGCATTTGGCAGCACTTTTCACAGCCAGAAAAAAATCATGATTATACTTGCGCCGCCATTAAGGTCAGCTGGTCGGTCAGAATCTCACGTTTGACTCAAATACTCGTATGTCGTGTTCAGCATGTCATGGCGCACTTTCATTGAGTATCAGCAATGAGCATCAAGCTACCAAGGATATGTTAATTGTTCGTTAGTGAACATTTCATGATGCTCATGACATTTTGCAGCAATGCATTTAGTACATACTGTCGTGCTCTTCAATCTTTGATTATCGTTAAATGGATAGACCCATACGGTATGCGGCAGATCTTGGAGAAGATGGCAGTGCACCGACACAACACATACCATCTCCTCATTGACTTCAAAGCTGCATATGATAGCATAGCCAGGGTAAAACTGTACGACGCTATGTCACTTGCCAGGTGAAGATGGATGGAAAACTCTCAGAGCCTTTTGCTACCACCAAAGGTCTGCGCCAGAGGACGGGCTTGGAAGTCGAGGATGGAGACTTTGGGAATCATCTTCTGCAAATCAACCCAGATCCTGGCACACACTGATGATGACATCATTGGTCTACGGTTCTCTAATAGAGCAGAAGGCTACCAAGAGATCGAGCAGGCGGTAGAGAACCTCGGATTTCAGATAAACGAGGCAAAGACCAAATTGATGGAGGCAACATCAGCGGGCTTACCAATAATAAATCCAAACATCCCAATACAGATAGGTGAAAGCCCTTTTAAAGTCATCCAAGAATTTACCTATCTTGGGTCAAAGGTCAGCAACGACAACAGCATGGAAGCTGAGATTCTACAGCCTAAGAAGGCAGTTCACTTCAAATAATCTGTCGTGACGGACGAAGCTGAGACTATATACGCCTCTGAGACATGGGAGACGTAAGAAAGTAAGTAATATGGATAGATGGACTAGTTATTACCGGGGTTTATAGGAGTTCTCATAATGTTGGGACACTTTATTGACCCTATGCAGGCCATTCAGATGAAATAGGCCAAATTCTTGAACGATTGAAGCCTTATTGACTGGAGCAGAATCCTGTAGCGAGCAAACACTGTCTTTTCCAAAAAAGTTTGTTAGTGCAAGGCTCCAAATGGCTTTTAATAACAACGACAATTTTTCCTCTTATTAAGGTAGCTCCCCGACCAACTCCCGAGCCAATAAATTTTGTTATCGTTGTATATGCTGCTTGTATATGATAAAGCCGTGGAATGCTGGTATATCAAGACATGATCCATAACAACGATCATTTTGTTTGTTCAAAGCCATCACCAGAAAAATCATTCAATGTAACTTAAATAAATGGAGATGTTTGCAACGTAGAAATCATTATAGATAGATACTCAAAAATATTTGTTTACTCAACAAGTTACTTGACTCCTCTCTTCAAAACGATATGCTGGTCGTTTCAAGACAACCTAAAACAGACTAAAATGACAAAGAACCGCTGTGATTTCCTCGAAACCAAACTATCGCCATAATCCAGATTGAGAAGTTTGACTTTAATCGAGCAGTTTCCCGTAGAACCGGAAGCATCTGAGAGCGGTTTCACATAAAAAAAACATCGCTTCAACCCAAAACCACGCAACACCGGTAACAATCTGTTTACCCTGTCGTCCTTGGAGCGAACCACGATCGTACCGCTCAATTTCACTCACAATTAAAAGCCTCGAAAGCAGTAAGAATAGTGCTTCGGCACCATATTGAGGACTTCAAGATTGGTACACCATTCCTCACTCTCCACACCAGCCTGAAACTGGATGCAACCGCCGTCACTGGAAGTGCAAACAAACTGCACCACCGAGCCGGACACTTTTCACGCGCGCGGTGAAGTAATAAATAACTTGCGGAGATTAAATTTCCCCTGGAAAAACAAAAAAGGCCTTAAGATGGTCCACCAACGCTGAGTGCGCTGTTTTGTGTGAGAGGAAGTTTTGGCTTTCGTGCTCTAGCTGCTGCCTTGTCGCTTCCCATCGGTTGAAGAAACAAAAGCAAAACTGCTAAAGTCTCCCTCCTTGCCGCTTCTTTCCGAGCTGTGGGCCTCATTGATTGGACACTTGCGTGCGGCGAGGATGGGGGACGAGTCCACGGCTCGAAACCCACCCATCGGCTGAGTGATGAATTTATGTTTTACGGAATTTTTCGGTGCGCGAATTATCCTCACGCTTGCCGCTGTCTATTTGTTGTATTGTTGGCTGTTTTTCGTCGCTTACTCTTTCCTGGTGAAGCTCTGTGTTGCACCACCGTCTACGATTCACGAAATGCTTGCCACACACCATGAGAAGAGAGCGAGAACAAGAGACCGGAGGAAGGGGAGAAGTGAAGGGGTTTGCTTTCTCTACGGTGGGTTCTCCCTTTCGGATAACGCACACCGCCAGTCGCGCTGGTTGCTTAACGCCATCGACACAAAACGGGGATTTCTTGTATCTTCTGGCCTCTTTACGACCGCGCCTCACTTACGCAACCGTTGAAGTTACTGCCACGGTTGAGCAGACGCAAAGCAAGCAACGAAACTGGTAGCAAAAATGCTTGCCTGCCCCTATGCTCCCACGAACTCATCCTACTGTCGGTTTTCCGAAACTCCGTCAAGGACAACGCATGAACACTCGCTTGATGGGAGTTTTTGTACCTTCTTCGGTCTCGTTCTCTCTCTCTTGCTCTTTCTCTCTTTCTCTCTCTCTCTCTCTCTCTCTCTCTCTCTCTCTGTCCCTCTTTATCTCTGACTATCTTTCTACTGAGTCCGTTACCTTCACTTACACTTTCTGTCGGTTATTTTCCAAGTTCTGCTGGGAGACGCTGCTTACCAGCGGACACATCACGCCGTACTGTATCAATACGCTTCGTATGGGGATGGGGCACTTTGGCAACAACCAACACGAAAAAAAACTCCAACGAGTGGATAAAGAAATTTCTTCAAGCCCACTAAAAGAATTCAGTTTATTAAATTCTTGCTAAAAATGCTCCTGCAAAAACCTCTTCGCCATTACTGTCGGCCAAGCAAAACAAAACAACCCAACGGGAAGATGGATGTTGCCCCGGGAGGTGTGGAATGTTTGCGTTTTAACTAGGGATCGTTGATCTTTCTGCTTAAAGAATTGAAAGCCAAGAGCAATAGCATACAACGACACACACACATACACACAGCGAAAAGAGAAAACCGTAACATTCAACTCCACTGACCTGGGGGAGAAGAGATGGGAAAGGAAAAAAGATGAACCATGCTGGTGAGTGGATGATGGGTATGGGGGGGGGGGAAGACGAGAAGAACGTTCCAGGGCATCCGGTTTGTGCGCAACGGGAAGCAAATACACATTCCTCGGTTGTATTAGACGAGTGGCAAACAAAACGGATGCAACAAAATGAATAAAAATTGTTTCAAAATAAAAACAACTACACTGCATCGATCAGGCACCGGAAGACGCAATGAGAAACCCTCGGAGTAGCTTAAAGCAGCGCTAATGTACGATGTAACTTGCAGGTGAGATGTAGCGCTGCGCGGTTTGCATGCTTTTAGGCGATTTTTTTTTGTACTTTTTGAGTGAATATGGGAAATGTAGTGAATACTTTTAGGCGCTCGCATCCAGGTAACATACCCAAGCAGCAAACTGACGAGACAGCATTGATATTGCATAACTGTAGGCGCGTCATCGTCTTTATAACACGCTTTTAAAATAAATAATGGGCCATCATGAGATGATGTTCAGCATTAAAAATAAATGTAGAAAAAGGGCGTAACAAAAGAATTGTATTAAAATAGGTTTAAGACATATTCGTTAGCTGCAAGGTGTACACACACACACACTTGCCATCCGGATGCTCATTACTAACCGGTTTGTGGCCTACCCCGCATTAGCACGCAATCTCACTCAATCATGACGTCGATTCCCATTTCCCAAACTATTGCTTTAGCTCACCAGTGCTTTCCTATTTTAAAAAGCAACATAAATTGCTGTGCCCGGAATGTGCGCACTTAATACGTCGGAAGCGGTTCCAAACTATTGCGCCATTTGCGTGTTCGAATGCTACAAATCGCTTGTAAAAATCTGCTTCCGTTTTTCCGTGGATTGCCTGCCCTGTGCATTCTATCTGCTGCCTCGTGGCTGATTGTGGGATTTTTCCCGCTCGCCGTAGGCTCACGCCAAAGGAAACGGTGTCATTTAAAGACTAATGTACGACTCTACACATTGCTCTTGCACACACACACGCAAAGATATCAGAGGTGCAAGGTGAAAAGAAAGAAAAAAGAACAACGCATGAAACAGTTTTTCGTTCCAGTTTTGCTCTGTGAGAATGTGAGCGTGACGCACTAGCAGGCAGGAAAGTGTGCTTTTGTGCCCTTTTTTAAAATAAAAGTAATAAACGAACGGCAGAGAATGAATGTCCCATCCCATCCAAGCCGGCACGGGAGCAGTTAATGGCACAAGATAAAACGGCGTCCATTTTTCTGTCCACAGTTGCCGCTCCTGCGAGCGATAGTATACTGGCAGGCGTAATAACCAGTTCATGAAGTGATAAAGAAATTAAAACCAAAAAATAAAACCACCCGGAAATGGCTCCCATCTGGACGCGTGTGCCCATAAACACACGTACACACACACAGGTTTGGCATTTCGTTTCTGGTTCTTTGCTTTTTTTTCTTTGATAACGTGTCACAGCGTCCAGCAATGCGCCGACTGGGTGGAAGGAGAAACAATTTTCAACCCGTTGCGATTTGCACACCCAGATGAAAACATAAAAACCAATTCATTCACCAAACGGGTGGATTTGGGGCAAACGGGAGGGGATTTGGGGGAAAAGCGAGGAAAAAACACACTCCATTTCATGCGTGCGTACGTGTGTGTGTGTGTGTGCGTATTTATGTGTGAGAAACAATTTATCACCTCACACCTTTGCTTCCTCTGCCTCATGCCACCGGTTCGTCGTCCGTTCAATGTCATCAGTGAAATTAGTGAGCGAGCGAGGGAGAAAGTAAGTGCTGGGCAAGCAGGGCAGCTTTTTTCTCCCTTTCCCTCTACTCACAGCACATCCGGTCGAGCAAAGTTCGACTGTCCACAGCACACACACACACACGCGCGCGCGTGAAAGCAAGCGCCGGAAGCAAATGGCACGCTGAACGCTGAGCAAAAAAAAACACTAACGCACAAAACAATACTATGTAAGAATTGGCTCACAGAGAGAGATGCACACACGGGCGCCTCCGTACAGGCGTACATAAAAATAAACAGCAGGATGGAGGACGGGGGACAGGGCACGCTTTTCATCGCATCGACACCCCGTCGGGGCTCGCCCGGGAGCATAAATGAAAATTAATTACCGCTCAGGCCGTGACGCACCGAAAACCAAACGGAGGACGGGACCAGCAGTAGCACCCCAGTGGGTTCATCCTGGGAGAGCGGGCTAGCAATCGGTTTTGATAGCTTTATTTGTTTTCCAGAAAGCCTTTTGCTTTTCTGGTTTTGATGTTTGGAGGTTGCCATTGTTTGTGTGTGTTTGTGTGTTGCTGCGCTCTGGTTGCGGGTGAACCGTTGCTGCCGGACGAAGTGCAAACAGCGCTTGGTAGATACATATACTGGCAGCGCTTCTTTAAGGACCAAGCACACTGTGGAAACGAGCTGAAAGGTCAAAGTTACACACATTGGTTCATTTTAAGATACATTGTACAAGCTCAAAAGGCTCTAAGAGTGCTTGAAGAGGATCTACCAGTGTACATTGCGAAGCAAACGATATCTTAAACACAACACCGCATCATCTGGCCCAGATCGTCCCATCCATGAAGCTGCGTTGGCCACAATCGACTCGACGCTTCCAACGATAACAATAATCTCTTAATCTACCCCCCAGCCAAACAAAACACACTCCGGCTGTTCAACAGTCCACTCGGCCCATCCAGGCTCAGCACTCGACGCCTTCAAGTCGAGCGTCTTTGCTCGATCACCCCAAGGTAAGCACTGGCAGGGCGTTAATGCTTACTCTTATTATTATTGCCAGCGCCAGCTACCTGTCTCGGAAGCCCTCTGCTGCCGCCGCTCGAGTGGCTGTTCACTGCTAAACGGGCACTTGAGCTTACCGGCACCGGTGTGTGACGGTTACCGATGCTGTGCGCCGTGCGGCATCGGGCAAAGGTTGTCCACTCGAGCTTAGCTAAGATGATAAGTAATGCTCTCCTGCGAGGAGTACTCTCACTACCAGCTGCTAGCGATCATTGTGGTGAGAGGGAGAGGGAGAAGGGAGGAAAACCTCTCATCGACGATAGGGCATGGGTTGTGAAATTTGGCTGTCTGCGCCCGTCTAGCACCAATCAAGCATTCTGGTTTTGCATTTGCAGGCTCGGCGTACACCCACGCACTGTTGCGTGCGTGTAGGTGTACCTTTGCTGGCTCTTAGGAAGTGCTGTCACACTTCATCTAGCAATGTAACTACGCATTCAGCAACAAGCTTATTGTGTTAAAAGCGCCAGAAGGTATGCAAAAATACATTGTGCTTCACAGTTATGGGTGGAAAACAAGACAATAAGATACTCATAAATACCATTCGCAGAGCGCAAAGTCAAAATGCTTAAAATAAACGATCCCCTTTAAGCTCCATTTAGTGATAAGGTGCAAGTGATTGTCCAAAAATATGTTTTACGGTAACTCACAAAATACTTATCAAAACAAATAACATTGAATATTAAGTGAAAGAATATTACATTTCCCAACTATTAGCAACGAGATCTGCTATAAAATAGAACATAGATTTTAACGAGTACAAATAAGCACAAACTCGCGTTTTGCAGCGCCTAAAGGTATGCAATATGAGTTTTTGTTAGTTAATAAATAGCTATTCTACAGATATTAGGGCAAGTGTACGGATGATGGCTATCACGAACCTTATTTTAGCTCTAAAACAATCAAATTTGTTCTGCTACACCATGAATGGATTTTTAGTTCAAATATCAACATTTTAAAACATTTATCCTTCATTAGTTTCGTGCTCGCCAAGATTATTATCATTAGTATTGTTTGTGTGTCTCATCTCCTATCATTTTGCTAAGAGGAACACTGTATCAAGGCATGTATCCATCACTTCATCCATAAAATTATTATATTGGTGTAAAATGTTAGTTGATTAAAAATGTTACTTCAAAATTTTCTAAAATTGCTACGAAAATGTGCATGTGCCCAAAAATTTAGAATTGGCTTATCTATCATCACAGTATGCAGTAAGTATGTTTTGTTTACAATCGTAATTTTGGTCGTAGTGGAAAGTTAACAAGAGAATAAAACGGGTTTCTGGTTGTTATTTTTCTAATTGAAAGATCTAATTTGCGTGTTATGTATCAGTTACGTGTTAGAATGTTATACAATCAAAAAAGTTTCATCAAAATATCGCAGTCTTTTATGATTTTCATACAAAAAAAAAGCGTTATCTGAACACCGCTCGTATGGTCTCGTTGACAAGGGCCCTCTAGTTCTTCCCTCATCGTCACATAGCGAAAGTCTCAGCCAGAATGTTTACCGGTCTTCAAGATAGATGGATAATGGCCACGATTCTTCGTTTAAAGAGATTCAAATAGATTATCCTGAAGTGGGTCAAAACTTTCGATTTTTATTTGAATTTAATTTTTATTAAGAAGATTTCAGCCCCATCAATGTGGTGATTTATTATTCGCAGCTATAAACACAACCAGTGATAGAAAACGGCAATTTAAAACTATTGATTCAACACATTTAATGATGTTGTCATACAGTTATTTACCTGCAATGAATTTATTCTAACTTGCTTTGAGTTTTAAAAAAATGACACACAATTATTTTTGGTGTAAATATTCACAATGTTTTGTTTACAGTTATAGCTATGATTATGGTTTATCTATGGCAGACTTTTACGAATACTATAGCCATAATGGGTAACTTGAGATGCAATTATTAATTGAAAGCCTCAATAATATCGATGAACATACAGTCAAAATAGAGAAAAAATACTCTCTTACTTCACACATATAAGACTTCAAGCCAGACCGCATGCAAGGACTATGCATGTTCGCGTAGGTCATTACGCCGAATAGAAAAAGCTAAAATTGGTACATTTATCTATTAAAAAAATATAGTTCAACATTAAACCAAAAAACTAAAGTGAATTCAAATAATTAAACATTTGTTGCCCTCAAACAAAGTACAGTATCTCAGCTTATATAACCCATCGGGGGTCAGTTTCTGCATTTACCGGCTCTTGTCATTCTTCGCTGACATAAATTTTTACCCCGAATGGATCGTGAAAAGCTATGTGAAGCGCATAAATTATTTAACAATACCTTTCACATAATCACTCAATGAGCCATAAGTTGGCAGAATAAAACGCCTGAACGTATGTAATAATTTTTTTTTTTCATTGTATAACTTTTATGAATTTTTTTAATTTAAATTATTGTTATTGCGACTTCCACTTCCAATCGAGAATATTTTTTCCATTTTTTATTACCTCTATGTATTTCCTTTTTTATACGAAAATTGTTTAACATTTAGAGTACTTATATATTTGCATACTTCTAGGCGCATATACACAATTCGTTTCATTTCAGGCGATTCATTTCGTTCATTCTTTTGTTCAATTAAGGAATAAATTTGCATACTTTTAGGCGTTTAGCGATGTGTCTCGTTATACAGGGCTGAATGATGTGCAATTGAAAATCTCTAGCCACTTTGGGCATATATTCATCCCACAAAACGAAGCAAACGTTTCACAAATTGTCGTAAAAGCGCCCAAGGTAGCTCAAACGAAATGATAATTGATGAAATTAAAAGCTTCACTTAGTCAGCTGTCAGTTGGTTTTGTTTATGCTCCTTGACTTTCTTACTAGCTCTCCGGAACATCTGTCCATCTCTGTGCACTGGCAAAATTCCGCCAAATGGCGTGCTACAGGAATCGATGTGTTTATTAAATTACCACCGAACGCTTTTCGTGCAATCCGGAACCGAGGGCAAATGTTTGAAAATGTTGTCTTCGCGCTGGTTGTGAATGGTATCTTGACGCTCTCTTCCGCCGTCCCTTCCGCCGACACTTGACGAAACGAGCAAATCAAATGAAGGTGTTTCAATAATGCCCATCAAAAGTAAGGCTCACGAGCGCATCAATTTATACAGCACTGCTATTCCGGTTGGTGCTTAGCACGGCTCGCTCGATTCCCCTCCCTTTCCTTCTCCTCTAGCTGCACAACGACACCGACAGGTTTCATTTCATTAGGTGCTAACAACTTCATAGCCATTGCAAACAATTAACCCGAACACAATATTGAAAGCACCGCTACCGCTGCCCTACACAGTGACATTATTTATTAATGTCATCATTGCCAATGCTCATTATGTTCACATTTGTATCATTAGACGTTTGATGCCGTGTGTGAATGTGTGGTATTTGTCGTATTCACACAGCACAGGCTTGGTTACGCGAGAGTCTACCCGTCCCGTTGCACAAAAGCTCGGCATGCGGGCATTTCGCACGAATCGCGATTTTTATCCCAGACCAAACGCCATTCCTATCACTTCCCTATTCACGGTATGTGCGTGGGTACGATATAAAATAAAAAAAGGCATAACAGTAACCACTTTATTCTCTTTTGCTCGCTGTCTCCAACTCTCCACACAGGTTTTGCTTCGCGTCGTAACGCCACGTTACGCCGCGCGGTTAATGGGGCTAAATATTTGCATCCCAGCTACGCAAAAAGCGTGGCTAGCGGCACAAGTGGGTGAAGTAGACCACTGGGAGGTGGTGCGTTGAAAAGGAACAAACAAACCACCATCAGCACACAACCGCACCATAACCATCAGCGCGATTGTTACTGCCACTGTCCGTCGGGGATTATATGACGTTTTAAAATTTGAATTTTATGAAAATCTCTCAAATTAAATTAAATTTTATGCCCGCGTACGATGCGCCCACAGGAACTGTACAAGAGAGAGGGGCAAAGAGAGGTGTAGCAGAGGGGAGAAGGTGTCCAGAGAAGCAAAGAGGGGAAAGGCAGAGCACGATATGCGTTCGCATGATTCAGTGAGTAAACTGTCCTGCAGGCTAATGTTTTGGCCGTTTGCTTTACTGTACATCATTTCAGGATTTTTTTTTTGCTATAGAATTTGCTGCCATTTAATGTCGATTCATTTCATTATATGCTTTTGAAAGAAGTTTTCACTAACAATCTTTTTGTTTCTTGTAACGAATATTCGTGAATTATGCAATTTTACACTATAAATATTAAACGCCTATTTATTTATTTTTCTTTTGTTTCTTTTGGCCATTAAAAAAGGAGTCGGTGTAAAATTCAAATTGGTAAGTAACTACAGTGAAACCCTTCATAACGTGTACCCCTTATTTTCGCATAACCTGCATAATAAAGTTTTCTATTATTAACAGTGAGATTTTTTCTATTTTGATTATTGTTGGGGCAAATATCGATACTAAGGATATGTTAATACAAATCTGATGCGAAGAGGAGAATTGCTGTATATTTGTGCAGAAGTGTGTGGTAGATTGTCAAGTATTTCTGGCGTTTCGATACTAAGATTAGATCAACGCTTGATCTGTTGTACGTTTGATGCCAATGGATGTATCGAAATTTTGATTCGTGTGGAAGAATATTACCCAAAAATCAAATTAAAATTACGAAATATCAAACATCTGAACAACTCTGACTTAACTCTTCATAGACACAAACCAATAAAATATCGTTTTATACTTGTTACACAAGCGGTAACATGAAATTGTTTCCTTCTATGTCTACAAACATCATGCAAATTGTGTAATTTGTCAATTTCTGGAATAATATATAAAATACAAAACTGTCACACCACTTTTTCAAGAAAATTTATCAAAAATGGTGATAAAGAAATAGTAAACCAAAAACATCGTCCCAAACATTAGTTTATATGCTCATATGCCATTATATAGGACATTTGCTTTCTTGGAACCATTTTTTTTTACTTTCAAAATTCTTTAAAATTTTATGGAAAAGTTTCTCCCACATAACGCATTTCAGTTTTCGCATAACGAGTGCATTGCTGGAACGTATTCAATTAGTTATGAGGGGTTCCACTGTACTTATTTTACTTGGTTCAACCACACCTCATTTGTACATTTGCTGAACTAAACTGCTAGTTAGCCGGTTTGGTGGTACAGTCGTCAGCTCGTACGACATAACAAAATTCCCGTCATGAGCTCAAATTCCTAATGGACTGAATCTCCATACGTAGAAATAACTATCCTGCTACGGATTACCAGTAAATTACTGAAAGCCAAACCTACTAGCGGTATAGTCAGTCCTTGACGGACAATGGATGTTTTGCAAAAGAATAATAAGAAATTGAAGAAGAAGTTTAAAAACTATTGTCATGAAATATTTTACCAAAAAATATATGTATTTCAATTATTTCATCTAAAAAAATAAAAATTTAAGCAATTAATTAACCATTGTACTCTAAGAGTACCTAAGCCATTACAAGCAGCGAATCGGTAAGGGTTAATCATTACTTTAAACAAATGATCGTATTGTAGCGACCCCCTGTGTATAACGATTCCCTTAATAAATTATTAAATGATAACTTGATAAATTTTTAAGCTTAATAATTTGGTTTTGACTTTCAATGTAAAAAAATGAACATTTGTATTGTTTTGGTACGGTTTGGGCAAATTTAGCTTTTACATTTTTGGCGCTTAAGGCTTACGAATTTGTATGAATTTCATTTCCGATTTTCCCGGTTTCAAAATAATCAACTATTCAATGAATACAATTAAATTTAATCAATACAATAATATAAAAAATAATATAATATAATATAATATAATAATAAAACATAATTGTTATCTCAATTTCCAAAGTTCTTTCTGGCGGTTATGCATTTTCTTGTTTTTTTAGTATCAGCTTAGAATTTAATCAATTTATTGATTTTTTTAGTAAGTAATTTATTTATTGCCGGTCTCATGGTACAGTCGTCAACTCGTACGACTTAACAACATGCCCGTCATGGGTTCAAGCCCCAAATAGACCGTGCCGCCATACGTAGGACTGACTATCCTGCTATGGGGGGAAATCAATAAGTCACTGAAAGCCAACCCCACAAGTGTGTTGGCAGACCTTGACCGGCATCGGTTGTTGAGCCAAAGAAGAAGAAGAAGAATTTATTTATTGAACAAAATTGAACGTAATAACTCAGTAATCAAAAAGTTACAACCCGTGTATAACGACCTCCTTTATCTGAAATTGTTTATTTTTAACCTAAAAGGGGTCGTTATGCACGATAAATATGGTACATTACATACTGACAGGGATAAAAAAGAAACCTTCACAGTTTGCATACATTTAGGCGTTTGAAAAAATCGTCTTACTTAAACAGCGAAAAGTTCAGGTAAAAAAAGTATTGTAAAAAGTAAACAAAAAGAATAACAAAAGCACTATCTAGCATGCCTGCAGTCACTTTTATTTGCAGGAAAGTAGTCTAATACTTTATTTGCTCTGGTGCAAAAAAAAAATGCAAAGCACAAAATCCAAGTAAATAAGCAAAAATCATTCACTGCCTCCAAAAGATGCCCAAAAATAGTATTACCTGCATTAGTGATCGAAAAAGAGAGTGAGAGGCATAAGAAAGAAAGTAAAAGAAATAAAAAATAACTCTTCGTTTGACTTCTTGAATGTTAGTCCCGCACCCCGCGCCAAAATTCCCACGCCCGAGAAGAATTAGGTCGATGGGTTCCATCCCTCTCGCCGTCTCTTCTGCTCTCTCATTCTTCTTCAAATGCACCTAAAATACCCTGGCGAACGTAATGTGCCGAGTCGTCGAAGCAAAATTTATCAGTCGCCTTTGAGCTGGCTGGTTGTATCGGTTGTGTAAGCACCGTACCTTTCCATACCGGAAAAAGGCTCCCCAGCCGTCCCCCTACCTACAGCGTCTAGGCAACTCAAGCAAGCAGCACTGGAGCGTCGAAGAAATTGAAAATGATCCATCTTTACCGGCAATAGTGTGTGACACGAGCGGGCACACCGCGCAACGGAGCAGCCGCGTGGGATACGTCACTATCTTCAAAAGAAAGTGCCACCATGACCGTCTGCTTGGGTCGCTGGGAGGGAGCTGGCAACCCGTCCAAATGTTTGGATTCACATCCTGGCTAGGGCGACAACTGGCGGGCAGGTTCGGACGGGCCGTGGGTTGCGATTTCAGTAAAGTGCAGAAAGCGTATAATTTATGATCATGGAATTACGAAAATTTTTTGCCTGCTTGAGGTTTTCCTTTGGCTTTTCCCCATTTTGTTGTTTTTTTTTGTCGCTGCTACGTATATCTCTCTGTACATTCCACCAAGTGCTGTTTGTTTTGTTTCCTTTTTTGCTATTCTGAAAACCGGTCGCATGTCGCTCGCTCCCATACCAGGACTATTCAATACAACTTTCACCATTTGCTTCCCAGCATCCGCCAACTTCACCCGTTCCCATTAGCTCACACTTTTTCTCGACTTTTCCGTGTCGGTTGTTAGCTGCCTCGTTAGCTTTGCCACAGATAGCCCGCTACGAGTTCATTTTTGCTCCATTTTTGTACCTGTTTGTTTTTTTTTTTCATGCTCAGCTCTATCGGACCACCCGGAATGACATCGCTTTCTTGCGCGCTTATGTCCCTTCTGCCCTTCTCTTGGCACAACCCGGGCTACGGATCTTTTATTTGCGGTAAGTATCTCCCACCGTTCATCCGGAACCGGAAACATTCAACAGCCAAACATGTGTACAGTTTTGGAGTCCATTTTTAGGTGGAATCACAATTTAAGTGCTTAGATTTAGCAGCAACTTACGACGGGAAGGAGAAGTAGATGGTCGCGTGAGATGGTAAGGTTGACACAGGTTTTTTTGCATATTTACCATCCTGTTTGGGTGATACCCTAGAAACAGTTCACATTAATGCAGCTGCATTAGTTTTATGATGATGGGTGAGAAATGTATTTATTATACTTTAAAAACGGCATTCAGGCAACCCTGTGCGCCATTCATTTCGCCCCATATAGCACGCAGACAACAAATACACAACTTAAGTCCCACAGCTTAAGTAAGTAATTCTAGTCTCACAGGGGTTTGAGTCAAGGTAACGGACTCTCCTGTATGCTATTCAACATCGCCCTATAAGGTGTCATTCGAAGCGTGGGGCTGGATAACGACATCCGTGGCACGATCCTCTACCGGCTTGTCCAATTTCTTGGCTTCGCGGATGAAATCGACATCATTGGCAGGACAACAGCGAAGGTATGTGAGGCGTACACTCGACTCAATCGCGAAGCAGTAATAATGGAATTGAAAATCAATGCGACGAAGACGACGTACCTGCTTGCCAAAGACTCAGTCCGTATTAGGGCCGACCTGGGAGGCCATGTATTGACGACGATAATCTCGAGGTGATAGAAGAGCTCTGCTATCTTGGGACGGTCGTTACTTCAGACAACGACATCAGCAGCGAAAGCCGGAGACACATTGTGCAGGGGAACTATGCTATAGACTTCGCCAACTACTGATATCGAGAAGACTTGGAGACTGCACGAAATATGACATATATTGATATATTGTGCTTAAATAGCTCATTGATCCGCCCGGTGGTCCTCTATGGACACGAGTCTTGTACCATCTGAGCGAAGAATGCAAACGCTCTGGGCGTGTTTAGGTGACGCATCCTCCGCACCATCTTTGGCGGTGCATAGAGTAGATTACCTTCATATATTTAAGGTCTCGAGTGCACAGTATATCACGAATCGGAGTGTATGGCTGTCTACCGATAATCTGAACTCCGTCCATAAATGAGGATCTCGAGAGTTAACACGACATCACAGCACCGAAAGCAAAACACCAGCACCGAAACAATGCAACACCATTCATAGCGAAATATGCTATGAACAACAAAGTAATCATCGGAACCAGAACCAGCACCAACATCGTATCAACATCTGGCCAAATCAAATATCTAATAAATAACCGTAGCATAAACATAATAACCATAGCATAAACAATGAAAAGTAGGGAACCGAACATATATAACATGAAATCAGGAAAGTTTAGGCAGTTCTAATCAACATCTTGAGCTCAGAATATGTGCGCGACAAATTGGATAAATAAAATTATTTTTTTATTACAATTCCAACGCATGTGTTCTTAACTGGCGCCCGAATAGGGACCCGATATTGTGAAGTTTTTATAAAATTGTTTTGTGAAGTGACTACGTAAGAGTAATGTTGCAACAGGACAGTTTGTTAAAAACGAGTGTTACCTATCGCCCCGCAAAAAAGTGACATTTTCAGTGGCAGCAGTTCGTGTGATACCGTAGTATCAACAAGTGGTTAAAAGCTCATCTTGTTGAAAAAAGGAGCCATTATCTACGAACCGAGAAGTACCGCAACATTATCGGGTCAACGCCACGACTGAATGACTTCCACCGTAAGAGGACAGGAGCAGCAGTCGTCATAAGAATTTCAGAAACATCGCCGTAAGAGGATAGATACTGATTTTCTTCGCAGAGAATTCCAGACCATCACCGTAAGAGGCACGAGGCGGAATTTTCATTATCATTTTGAGGTATCCCCTAAAATGAAACTTATGTAAGTAAAAGTGAAAGAAGCGTGAGTACATAAAAATCAAATGCAAAGTGAATCGAAAATATAAAGTGAAAATAATAAGAGTTTCCAAATTGATTTTCAAAAATTTCTATAAAAAAAACATAAAATTTAAATCAATTTATAGTAATCCTGGACGAATTAATAGAATCACTATATAATTTTTCATTCAAAATGTCTCAACAAGAAGTAGTGGATAGAATTCTAAGCAGACTAGCTGCTTTAGAAGCACAACAACAATCGATACCTGGAGTAATAGATTACTCGGATCCCCCATTACATTTTACGAAAACTGACGGAACAGCCGTAAGCCCTGAATCATTCGATAAAATACCTGATCTTGTAAAAGATTTGCCTGTTTTCTCTGGTGAACCAAGTGAGTTAAATAGCTGGATTGATGATGTTGATGGTATAGTAAAACTATACCAAACCAACAGTAGCAATACCGTGGAACAACAAAACAGATTCCACATGGTTTGTAAATTCATTCGAAGAAAAATTAGAGGTGAGGCTAACGATTCTTTAGTGGCCTCAAATGTTGGAATAAATTGGAATTTAATCAAGAAAACCTTAATAACATATTACGGAGAGAAACGTGATCTTGAAACACTTGACTTCCAGATAATGAACGTACAACAAAAGGGTCGATCGTTAGAAGTGTATTATGACGAAGTCAATAGACTATTGTCATTAATAGCAAACCAAATTCATACTGATGATCGATTCTCTCATCCAGAAGCATCTAAAGCTCTGATTGAAACTTACAATAGGAAAGCCATTGATTCCTTCATTAGAGGACTTGATGGAGATGTGTACAAATTCATAAGAAATTATGAACCCACATCATTGGCCGCTGCTTACAGTTATTGTATTTCATTCCAAAACATCGAGTGTCGGAAAATGCTTACCACACCAAAATCATACATACCACCTTCCGCACCCAGGAATCTTATCCCAATAGTATCAAGGATACCAACAAAACCAAATATGTACAGACCACCAACCACTCCAAACCACCCTAATTCACCAATTTACTACAGACCTCCTACCTATCTGACTCCGCAAAATAGACCAAATCAAAACTTTTACAACCCACATTTACGCATTAGACCACCTGTAATTCCACAGAGAAATCCGTTTAAACCACCAGTCGCACAAAACCCGCCACAACCAGAACCCATGGAAGTTGATAGTTCCATCCGTTCTAAACAGGTAAATTACGGTAATCGTCCTAATTTTTCAGGAACATATAAACCACCATTAAAAAGAACAAGAGCATTTAATATAGAAACAAACACAGGAAACGAGCAAGTAGAATATGAAGAGGAAATGGCAAAAACATTAGAAGAATGTGACGATGATGTGCTCTCCGCCCATGATCGATACTTGGCATGCATTAACAGACAAGATGGATCAGAAACATCCGAAAATGGAGAAGAAGCCGAATTGAATTTTTTAGAATGAGTTCCACATTACCATATTTCCTTTACTATGGTAATGCAAAAGAACCATTACGAATCTTAGTAGACACAGGATCTAACAAAAACTATATACATCCAAAATATGCAAAAATTTCTCACGACTTAGAAAAACCATTTTTTATCTCAACTGTTGCAGGAGACGTCAAAATAACCAAATATTCACAAGCTAGATTACTTAAACCATACTCGGACAAGATGATAAATTTTTTCATCTTGAACAACTGAAATCGTTTGATGCTATTTTAGGTTGGGATTCTTTAAAGGAAAATAGTTCATGGATAAATACAGTACAAGACACATTAATAGTAAATGGAAAATATACTATTCCATTATTGCTATACAAGCTTCAAGAAGTAAATCAAATAAATATTCGCGATGAACATTTACAAACTCAAGAAAAAAATGATTTAAGAAACATGCTCTACGATTTTCAAGATATATTTCAGCCTCCCGATAAAAAACTACCTTTTACAACAAAGGTTAAAGCTGAAATAAGAACTACCGATCAATCACCAGTTTACAGTAAAACATACCCATATCCACAAGCACTAAAATCGGAAGTGCATTCCCAGATAAACAAACTTTTAAACGATGGAATTATACGACCATCTCGATCTCCATACAATTCACCTGTATGGATTGTCCCTAAAAAACTTGATGCTTCAAACGAAAAAAAATATAGACTTGTCATAGATTACAGAAAATTAAACTCAAAAACCATAAGTGATAGATACCCTATTCCAGATACTGCATCCGTTTTGGCCAATTTAGGTTCAAATAAATATTTTACTACATTAGACTTAGCTTCAGGATTTCATCAAATTCCTATGCATGAAAAAGACATAGAAAAAACTGCGTTTTCAATTAACAATGGCAAATACGAATTTGTACGTATGCCTTTTGGTTTAAAAAATGCACCATCGATTTTTCAAAGAGTAATGGATGACACATTACGTGAACATATTGGAAAAATTTGCTATGTTTACATAGATGACATAGTAGTCTTTGGAAAAACTGTTGAAGAACATTTAAAAAATTTAAAAACTGTGTTAGAAACACTTAGAGAAGCTAATTTTAAAATACAACCAGATAAATCAGAATTTCTCAAATCAGAATTTGAATTTCTTGGCTTCATTATTTCTGCAGAAGGTCTTAAACCAAACATGAAAAAAGTAGAATGCATCAGAAAATATCCCGAACCGAAGACATTAAAAGATTTAAGAGCATTTCTAGGACTCTCCGGATATTATAGACGTTTCGTAAAGAATTACGCAGAACTTGCGAAACCACTTACGAAACTTTTAAGAGGAGAGGATGGACATCGGCAAATTCCCAAAAACCAGTCAAAAAATTTCACCATAACTTTTGATGAATCAGCAAAAAAATCATTCCAATACCTTAAAGAAGTGCTATGTTCAAATGATGTTTTAGCTTTTCCGGATTTTGAAAAACCCTTCATTCTTACTACAGATGCATCAAATATAGCATTGGGAGCAGTACTTTCGCAACAAACCTCGGATGGAGAGAGACCAATTACATTTATTTCCAGAACTCTTTCCAGAACGGAAGAATATTACGCGACTAACGAAAAAGAAATGCTAGCAGTAGTATGGGCATTACAAACTCTAAGAAATTTTATCTACGGAGCAAAACTTAAAATTTTTACCGATCACCTCCCACTAACATTTACACTTTCCCCAAAAAATAATAATGCAAAACTTAAAAGATGGAAATCATTTTTAGAAGAACATGATTATGAATTATGTTATAAACCAGGCAAAGCAAACATTGTTGCAGATGCTTTATCACGTGTTCAAATTAACTCCTTAACACCCACTCAACACTCAGCAGAAGATGATGATAACGATTATATTCTTTCAACAGAGGCACCCATTAATGTTTTCCGAAATCAACTTATATTCCGATTAACCCCTAATTCCTCCTATGAACTAACAATACCATTTCAAGGGTATAAAAGACACACCTTCTGTGAATCTGAATTTTCAAGTGACTTCATTAAACAAACTTTTAAAAAATTCCTCAATCCTAAAGTACGTAATGGTATATATTGCGATCAATCCATAATGGGAAATATTCAAGAAATTTTCAAATCAATGTATAATTCAAAAGTAATAAAAATTCGTTATTCTCAATTGATAGTAGAAGATTTGCAAACAGAGGAACAACAATTAGAAAAAATTAAAGAAATACATAACTTTGCACATAGAAATGTTAAAGAAAATTCTATACAATTCATAAAGAAATATTATTTCCCTAGAATGCGTAAATCCATTCAAAACTTCATTCAAAATTGTGAAATTTGCAAACTAGAAAAATATGATAGAAAACCACAGAAGTTCATTCCAATTAAAACCCCAATACCTACCTACCCAGGAGAAATAGTTCACATAGATATTTTTGCCTATAATGCAAATAATCTTTTTATTACATCCTTGGACAAATTTTCTAAATATTTAAAAATCAGACCTATAAAATCAAAATCAATAGCCGATATTAAAGATGTCTTGTTACAGCTTTTATATGACTGGAATCTTCCAGCAGAAATAGTAATTGATAATGAGTCTTCTTTTGTATCAAATGTTGTAGAACAATCAATATTGAATTTAGGCGTGAAAATATTTAAAACTCCGGTTAATAGGTCAGAAACAAATGGTCAAGTAGAAAGATGGCATTCAACTATACGAGAAATAGCCAGATGCATTAAATCTCTTAATCCAGATATGAGTATCACTTGCCTTGTACAACAAGCCACTTACAAATACAACAACTCTATACATAGTTTCATTAAAGATACACCGAGAAACATTTATATTGGAGAATTTTCAAATGACCATTCATTTGCAGAAAGATCAAAAATACGTGAAGAAAAAGATAGGAAAATCGCTCAACTTTTCAAAGAAAAAGAAGAGAAAATAGTCGATCAGGAATATCAGATTTATGAACCAGGAAGCATTGCATATGAAAAAATAAAACGAATAACAAAAGAGAGAGTAGATACTATCCCATAAAAATTAAAGAAAATCATTCGACTTATATAATCGATTCTAATAACAGAAAGGTACACAAAGTTAACCTTAGGAAAACCAACTAACAAAAAATTTTAACATTTTTTTTTCTCTTTTCAGACTCGCCATTTGCGTGTCATTTACAATTGTTTATGCTAACATAGGAATACATGATATAACTAACAACCCCTTAGCAGTAATTCCATTAGGTCAAGCACGAGTCAAGACAGGAAACATAAGAATCATACACCCAATCAAGATAGATCTTTTAGAACAAGTTCTCATTAACAATGAGGCAGAATTAAAATACCATGTGAACGATAATCCTCTTTACAATATTATAAAATTAAAGGTTAATAAATTGCATGAAACATTTAACAAGATTAGGCCACATACGAACAGAGAACGACGATGGGATACTATTGGCACCATATGGAAGTGGATCGCAGGAACACCTGATGCTGAAGATTTACGTGTTATAAACTCCACTATTAACTCCTTGATTGAACAAAATAATCAACAAGTACTGATTAACGACGAAATTGATAAACGCTTGTATGATATAACCAGAATTGCAAACAGCGTACTCCAACTGGAAGAAGAAAGATTTCATCAAAGATCGAATGAAATTATCCAACTAATTATCATCTCAAATCTCGATACTCTGCAAAACTATTTAGAAACACTGGAAGATGCTATTTTACTAGCAAAACATGGAATACCCAGCAGCAAACTATTATCTCTTGACGACCTGAACCAAATGGTTAAGTTTTTAGCTGAGCACAACATACATGTATCATCAACCGAAGAAATGTTGATAAGATCCACAGCTCAGGTAACAATGAACAAAACACATATCATATATATGTTGAAATACCCATTTGAATCCAAACATACTTTTGAATACAATTATATTGATTCAATTATAAAAACTGACAAAAGAATTCTCTTGCATCACAACTATATACTGAAGAACAACACTCATGTATTTGAATCGTCACAGCCCTGCGAACAAATAGATAATGGTAATTATCTTTGTGACAGCATACACCTAGAACCATCAAGTAAGTGTATTCAAAAACTAGTACATGGACATCATTCCGATTGTACTTATGAAAAAGTATATTCCGATGGAATAATTAAACGTATTCATGATGCCGTTATACTCATTAACAATGCCACAGTCAGAATTTCATCGAGTTGCAACAATGACACACAATTTCTCACAGGCTCATATATAATACATTTTGAAAAATGCAACATCTACATCAACGGAGAAGAATTTCCAAACCTGGAAATAACAATCAACCAACACTGGGGTTAATAGCAACCGAAACCGACGTCATCGACATACCACCATCAAAATATCTAAACAATCTAACTATTGAGCATAGAGAAATATTGAAAAAAATCAAACTAGAGAACAAATCTTTGTCATGGAAAGTTAATTTGTTTGGATCAATAAGTGGTTCAATTGTATTCATTGTGTTTATCGTAATAGCCGTATTGATAAATATTTACAGATATCAAAGCCTGAGGTTCATATTACCATCTGCATCAAGGGAAACAACATAAAGTAAACGAGAGCATCTAGAAACTTCGAGGACAAAGTCATTTAAGAGGAGAGGAGTTAACACGACATCACAGCACCGAAAGCAAAACACCAGCACCGAAACAATGCAACACCATTCATAGCGAAATATGCTATGAACAACAAAGTAATCATCGGAACCAGAACCAGCACCAAGATCGTATCAACATCTGGCCAAATCAAATATCTAATAAATAACCGTAGCATAAACATAATAACCATAGCATAAACAATGAAAAGTAGGGAACCGAACATATATAACATGAAATCAGGAAAGTTTAGGCAGTTCTAATCAACATCTTGAGCTCAGAATATGTGCGCGACAAATTGGATAAATAAAATTATTTTTTTATTACAATTCCAACGCATGTGTTCTTAACTCGAGGAGTCAAATTCCTTGCAGGTCCATAAAAGGTTATCCTTCTCCACATTCGTATACTTTGGATTCTACTAGATTGATACGTTCCAGGTGAGCTTTTAGTGCAAAGTGGTTCGACATGTCCTCATGTCCAACATGTCATGCAAATGAACGCACGTTCAACAGAAAGGCCAGGAAACCAAGGGAGAAATGGAAAAGAGTTTACGCCCTAGTTCATCGGCTTATCACAATACAGGGTTTCACACTTTATCTCAAGACCGCGGGACCCCTTCCCGAATCTGTCTTAGTCAATGCCAATGCGGTATGATGCTTGAAAACGTTGATGATACCTGAATTCATAGGATGCAATGCTGAATCTGCGGAACATTTCTCGTAAAGACTGTTCCGCGCCGTGGACATGCGGTCGAATAATTTTTTACACGTATAACCTTTATGTACATCAGTGTAGTGGAAACATCCAATTATTCTTTTCGCGTTTTTACCAAATAATAATATTTAAGGCCTGGGTCTATCAACATGTTGCGGCAACATTTGTTCAATGGCAATATTTTTGGATCTTCCTATTTATTTAAAAAACTGTGCACAAATTTGCTCACAAAAACATTTTAAAATTGTAGGCGGTATTCTACGCCAAAATACCCCTGCATATACTACTAATGGGGTAGATGACGCCGAGATTCCAATCACAAGACATCGGTGCGCTATCCCAAAATTCAGTAAAAATTTATTGAATCTCGTTTTCTAATCGTGCCCCTTTATTATTGGCCAGTTCAGCAGTGATTAAAGTCGCGCAGGTACCTGGTGCCTTGTTTTTTCATGTTCTTACTCTTTGGGTTTCGTCGATGCTATCTCGGTAATATGGTCGTTGAGTTATTCATCAAAGTACTGAGCCCACCGCGAGAGGACGAAAAGACAAGGTCCTTGGGTATAACGTTGTTTCGGTGACTTGCTATCGCAGCTTGGTAAAACTTTCGTGTTGGTCCGTATACGGCTTGAAAGTATACACTACTGGAAAGGGAAAGAGCAATAAATAAACATTTGTAGTCTACAAGTTCCTAAACCAATACAAGTATAGAACCGGCGAAGGTGAATTGTTACTTTCACCCATTATTTTGCCTCAGCTTGTATTTTTTTAACATCATACTTATTTATTTATTTATTTATTTACTTTTGTAAAGTAGTTGGCCTCCGTGGCCTATATACATCACTGAAATACTAAGGGACCTATAACTAAACCTAACTAAACGTTCCTATGATCTAGCACTATATGTTCTTTTAAGCGTTGCAAGCATTTGGTAACATTAAAGAACAAGTCAATTACACTCGAGTAGTCATTAAAAGTTGTGAACATCTAAAGTAAAGGATCCCTAGCTCAATACAAGCGAGAACGATGGTTAATGTATAAAAAATGTCTGTTTCTTAAATTTCTACTTGGGATGTACACATTCTCTTGTACATTGAGTACAACAATTGAGGTACATCTATGTGACCAGTCAGTACTTTAAAAACAAATATGCACTGAGCAACAAATATGCTCTTCTGTACTCTAATGTTTCCAAAAAAAAAAATAAAAAAAGCTGAAAACAAAACAATACAGAGATTTTAAGCACAGTGGCTGGTGGAACATTCTTCTTGTCCTTAGAATATTTCCTAGCATCCTGTTAGCCTTGGTTATTTCAGAGTCTTTACTGTCTTTACTGTCTCAGATCCTGGTAGAGGCTTGCCATAAATACAATATACGAAAGTTATTGGAGCACTAGAACAAGTGAATGAAATAACGGTACATTTTAACGGAGACTGATGAACAAACAATTCACATGACACCGCGAACAAAATATAGAAATAATGTATTATATATGCTGACAGTCACTAACAGATCTTAGGCGTCATCCATCAATTATGTAACGCTGATAGGGAGTGGATGGGGTGTCGTCAAACGTTACGATTTATTACATGGGGAAAGGGGGAGTTTAATTGGTGTTACGGAAAGCATTTTGTTTTGTTTTTCGAATAACAAATGAGTAAAAAATGAGGATTCTTTTTGGTAACTTCACAACCTTTGCGGAAAAACTTGCTACTTTTTATGCCCTACGCAGCCAAATAGTCCGTCATTTGGTCCGTCGAATGTGGTTACCACGGACAGACGGACAGATGGAAATAGTTAACACAGGATCGTCCCAGTAACGTTGCATTCCGTTACTGCGACGACCACAGTGTGCGTGCCACTTGATTGGAAGCAAAAGGCACGAAAATCATCTGTAACGCTGTAAACAGGTGTTTTGCTAATAAAACTCCTAACAAACTCAATTCGTTTCAAACAAATTGGAGATGAAGTTTATGCAGTCAGCCGTTTTTTCATCAGAGTTGATCGTTGGTCGTAATATTATAAATATATCGTAAATGCAGCAGAAACTCTAGCAAACATTACTATTTTTTAACGTAATTTGTAGGACATCACATGTTATGTGAAATAGAATAATTAATTTTATGATGATATAACATCTGAAGCCAAAGAAACATTTCTGGAAAGATAGACATATTTATGGAGGACCAAGAAGGTGGCTGGATAAAAAAAAAACGCTTCTGATGATGGTGATGCAATCACATTGCAAACCGTGCTGAGGATCCGGTTAGCAGCATCTTTTTGAATTTGATTACTGTATGGAAGAACTTTTCTTTATATTAAATATAATGTAATTTTTTGGTTTATTTAAAAAATTGTCAATATACCATAACAAAGTTTAAAAAAAAGAAAATCTCAAAATATCTGATTTTGTTCTATAAACTAAGCTATTTGAGGGGGGTGGGGTCCATCTGTTACGTAATTTGGGGGAGGGGGAGTTTCTTCGAACGTTACAGTTTGTTACACTAGGGAGGAGGGGGTCGAAAATTTGCAACTTTTGCGTTACGTAATTGATGGATGACGCCTTATTGGGTAGCACATTTTTGATTGCAGATCTTTAACCGTGCTAGTGAGTATGCTGTTCTTGTTGTGCTTATTGTTACAGTCAACCGTACTACTTGGTGGTTAGTGGATCAAAGAGACAGTTTATTCTTTCTTACTTCCTACCTTAATTCAAATTACACCTAACTTTGTTCTAGATAAGTTTAACTTTAGATTGATTTCGATTTGATTGGTACCGATCCCATCTGAATCCTATCTGAATCCCTACAGTTGTGTATTATTAATAATTACGAAAATACCATGAAATACAATTCAGAGTATATTCGTGCAGAACATATTGTTCGGTCATGCTCCCACTAAGTTCTCAAAGCATTTGACTTTACATTTTTGTACGAATGCACGTAATGTAATGCAGCATAACTTTTGTTAACAATACTCGCCTACAAGTAAGCAATTTCCTATTTTCAGATGTCACCGTTTCATGGTACATCATGTCGGCTCACGTCTGCCAGTTGATTGCTTGACGCAAATCGAGTTTAGCCCTTTAAAATTTGCCATAAAACATGTACCTATCTGCAGTACAGTACGTGGCTAGTTACGCCTAAAACCATTCCGCAAGACACAAAGGCAGCAATGCAAAGCCAACGCCAAACTTACACTAGCCAACTAGTCACCAAAAACGCACCGAGCACAGGCCATAACAAACAAACAAATAAACAAACAAAAACCCGCTAAACCTATTGGCAATAAATTACTCAACGCTCGATTTCACCCAGCCGTCAGGGAAGGAGGTCTGTCAGAAGATTGTTTTACAAGCGACATCAACAACTTGAGCAATAAACATTTTACAGCACCGTCGTCCACGGCGGGTATTCCAATTCGCGAGGCCTTGTCCCACTACTCGAAACGGTCGTCACCGTGCCCGGGCTGCAATGGAGAGTGCCTTCGGTTTGGTTTATTTACTATTATCTATTACCTTTTTTGCATTTGTTTGTATCGGGAGAGGATTTTTTTATTATAGAATCATGTGTTTCTGCTCAAAACTAACACGATCGCTCCGCTTACTTGCATCGTAAAACCTTTGCCCTAGAGCAAATTCAGTTCAGCATTCAGGTGGATGTATTTGCGAATGACAAAGAGCGAACTTCGGTGGAACATAAAACGAGAAAAACTAAATCTTCAGATTAATTTCAATAAACAACTGAATATAATAATTTTAATTTTCCAAGTTCGTAACCCCTCCTAACAACTCTTAACAGCTTAACAAAAAGCATTAAAATTATACATTCGCTGACCATCCGGTGTCTTGGTGCAGGTGCGGTCCATCTCACAGGAGTCACTTGTCACTTCTGTTCGCTTCTTTCCGACGCTCTACAGGTCGGAGTGGCATGTGGCGCCATGCGTAACTCCAGCGAGCGCATCCGCAACCGACCGGTACCCAAACCCAAGCCCACAAAGCTGGCGAATGGCAGGGGCAATAAAAAAAGGCATCATTACGAAGTGATTTATCGGTCCCGAATGAGTTATTAATGAGGAAAATTGATTTATGGCTAGACTGTGTTACGAGACATTCTCGCGCACCCGCGATATCAACTTTTGGACCGAAAGCTTCGGTCCCTTCCATGTACATACTTTTTGGTTTTTTTGTTTTTTTTTCTGTTGTTTTTTTTTTGTTTTCGTTTTTGGCATACCCGCAATGCAAACACACAGGACGCGCGGGACAGGGTGCAGTAAATTTATTGTCAATCACAATGCGCCGGCAATGGTGGCTAACACACAGACACGAACTAATCATAAAAACGGACCGGTTTTGATGGCAAAAGTCCGACCGTTGGCCCGGCCCGAAACCGAACGCGCCTAAATGTATGCACCCGATGCAGGATACGGCTTGATCGGGTGCGCTTGTGTGTGTGCCGTGGAGGTTGTATGGGTGACAGAAACAAGGTTAGCGTTTTTAGGCATGGATGGATTTAAATAATTCTCGCTCTACACCAGCGTCCCCGGGGGGCGGCGCGCAAGCAACTGTCAACAGCGCGAAGTTATGGGCAAATAATCGCCTGCCCCGGTTGTGGAGGATGTGGATAAAAATGGTGAAACTAAACGCTGCCAATAAATATATGGGACATTGCGATATTAAAACGCCATTGGCGGCTTCGATCGGTTGGTTGTACCATCGTTAAGCTAATGTTGTTTGTGCGGACAGGGCAATCAATGCTATCAGACTATTGAATGTCACCGTATCGGAGGCACAGCGGTGACGAATGATGACAATCGTAAGCCCTCGGGATCAGCGGAACAACCAAACAATAACGAATGCAACACACGCCCTTGTTAGCCCTTGTCACGTTGAATAAGATCGACGAAGAAGCTCAACTCACAGCACAGTCACTATTACAGCTTCGTTACCTACTTTCGAGATATGGGAAGGCTCAAGCTATCGTGAAGTACACAATACTTGACAGCGGTGTGTGTGTGACCCACCCTGCCCCATGTAGACATGTAAGGAGATAATAGGTCCATCCATCAGGGTCTCTGATCTCTCTTCACCTGTCGAATCCATCAGAGTGGGAAGCCGAAGCGTACTTCAACTGATTGTTTGACCATATTTAACATAAACACCCCCAACGAAGTAAAACGGCAGATAATAAACGGCCCAATAGTCTATTAGATAAGTGTGCCGGCTCCTACAACACCGAACGGAGTCGAAGTACGCATTGCATGCAAAAACCTGTAAATTAATATTGATAATGGAACTCTCAGCCGGTCTCGTAGTACAATCGTCAACTCGTACGACATAAACAACATGCCCGCCATGGGTTCAATCCCCAAATAGACCGAGCCGCCATACGTAGGATTGACTATCCTGCTATGGGGGGGAATCAATTAGTCACTGAAAGCCAAGCCCGCAAGTGGGTACAGGCAGGCCTTGACCGACAACGGTTGTTAAGCCAAAGAAGAAGAATGGAACTCTCCCTCTCTCTATCTTGTTGGCCTACTCACGATAGAGCACGTCGTCGTGACATGGCCCGGTCAATTAAACAATGATTCTCCAGGATGCTCGGTCCCTAGTTGCAGCCTCCCATACATGTAGACCCACCCGATCTCCGGCAGGTCTCACTTTACCTGATCCAGCCATCAAGTTCCCTGTGCTCCCCTGCGTCTTATGCCGAACTGGGGATCGCTGTCGAACATCTTCTTGGAGGGGCATGGACTCGGCATCTTCATAACATGCCCCAGACCCAGCGTATCCTGCCAGCCTTCGCCACCATCAGGATGGTCGGTTCGCCGTACAGCTCAGCAAGCTCGTGGTCCATGCTTCTCCTCCAAACTCCATGCTCGAACACACTGAACATTTGCATCCTTCGCTCGAATGGTCCAAGACTCTCGTCCACAGAGAACCACCGGGCGAATTAATGTGTGATATGTCTCACATTTCGTGCAGGCTCGAAGTCTTCGGGATCTCAGCAGTCGGTAAAGCCCATAGTATGCACTAGTGATGGGAAAAATGAAGTTTTCGTAGGAATCGATTCCGGCTAGCTCCGAAGATTTCTTGAATCGATTCCGGGTAGTAGGTCTGGAATAAGTTTCCAAAATCGGCTCCAGAATCGGAATAGGCTCTGGAATCGCCTCTGGAATCGAAATCGGAATCGGCTCCAGAATCTGAATCTGGATTCGGTTTCGAATACGGAATTGGCTTCGAGATCGGAGTCGGTTTCGGGATATCCATAAGAATAGGTATTTGGATCCAATGATGCTACGTCCTGATAGCCGCAAAGAATTTATTTATTTATTTAAGTCAAAGTTATCGGGCAGTATGCCTAAATAACTAAATGCTTATAGTGTACATGTTTAAAGTATGGCCCTAGAACTAACTTGAATATGCTGACGCAGCTGACAATCGGATTGTTTGAAATCTGCTGATAACCCTAATCTATTATAAACATCAATCGTTTTGAGTAGTGGATCATTGGCACCCAAATCCAAATTTACTTGTAAACGATCCATTCTCATGGAGATTCCTGGACTGATTTCGCTTCTGAAACTTCTTATTTCAATTCAAGAACTGATTCTCATTCTGGAGTAGTGATGGGTGAATAAATTGTTGTTTGGGAGTCGGATCGATCCGACTCCGGTACCCCTCGGGGTCGAACTCGGAGTTGCTCCGGACTGTTTAGCGGGGGGGGGGGGGGTTGCGCACGGGAAAATGTTCGGGCTCATCGACTCCGAGTCCGGATCAGCCCGAATCAGTCAGGATCAGTCCGTAGGAGTCCGGATCGATGACGTTGCTATTGCTAAATCGATGACGTTGCAATTGCTAATTCCCAAAATTGACTGTCCATGTTCGTTTGACCATTGACTTTCAAGTAAGGCAGGGGCCTCCAAACTTTTCAGCTCGTGGGCCGCATTGCTTCAAAAATAACTATATTGAGGGCTATTAGACGCTACCTTTAACTGATGAGTGACCGTTTAAATCTCGTTTTTATAACAAAATACTAATAATACTTGTACAGCTTCGTGTTACTAAAGCTTGATTTTTGTCTAGGAAAAGTAAAAAATATAATTTTATTTAAAAAGTCAAAATAACGTAATATTTTATTTTAACTCTGGTAAAGTCATCGTGGGCCGCATTGTAAGCTCTTGAGGGCCGTATTTTGGAGACCCCTGAAGTAAGGTTTCGGATATGTACGAAAAGTTTTAACAATTTACACGAACTGATCTGGACTGATCCGGACTGATCCAGACTGATCCGGACTGATCCAGATTGATTCGGACTGATCCGAACTGATCCGGAGTCAAATCCGGTTATGATCCGGAGTCGGAGTCATATTTTACGCACCGGAGCCGGAGTTGATTTATGACTCCGCTCCGGATTACCCATCACTATTCTGGAGTCAATTCAGATCCCGTTACCGAATCAAATTGCGATTCCCAGGTCGATTCCGATTCCCGAGCCGATTCCGATTCCAGAATTGATTCCGGAGCCAATACAGGAATCGTTTCCGGAATTGATTGCGAACACGGAATCGAAATCGGGTAGGTCCGATTCCGAGCACCCACTACTAGTATGTACGATGCGTCTCCGGATTTCGCTGCTGATGTCGTTGTCCAAAGTAACGGCCGTCCCAAGATAGCAAAACTCTTCTACCACCTTGAGATTTTCGTCGTCAATACATGGCCTCCCACTTAGGTCCTAACACGGACTGAGCCTCCGGCAAGCAGGTACGACGACGAAAACGAAGCATTGATTCTCAGTCCAATTCTTGCTGCTGGAGCAAACTGGATGCTGGATGTGCATTTCGTGTTTTATAATTAATGGAACAAACAACATGAAAATAGGATTGTGGAAAGCGATTGCTTTATTGAAAATTCTACTCTCGGAATTGGTCACATAATTTTGTAAGTCCCTTTCCAAACTCTCTTTCTCTCTCTCTCTCTCTCTCTCTCTCTCTCTCTCTCTCTCTCTCTCTCTCTCTCTCTCTCTCTCTCTCTCTCTCTCTCTCTCTCTCTCTCTCTCTCTCTCTCTCTCTCTCTCTCTCTCTCTCTTTCTCTCTCTTTCTCTCTCTTTCTCTCTCTTTCTCTCTTTCTCTCTTTCGCTCTTTCTCTCTCTCTCTCTCTCTCGCTCTCTCTCTCGGAGGGAGAGATCCCTTCCTTCCTCAGTTCAGTCCGGGACACAGTGATTCCTAGTGAATGAGCAGTGAGCTCAGTAGTTCCCACTCGCTGGTCTAATATTAATGTTCTGGTAAGAAAATTTGTTAGACCAAATGTCACATTGTTCTACTACATCAGTACTCAGTGGATAAACGGCTGTAACATTTTTAATTTTTATATCGTGTGATTACAACGAAAAAAAATGACAGTGAAAATTATTATGACTCCACTCCATGCGTCGGCTCATGGCTGCGACCATGCGTGAGCGCGAAGTTTTTTTTTTTTTTTTTTTCAAACTATTTTTGCGTGAAAAAAGCTTGAGTGATTATGCTATTTGTTGTTGTTGAGTACTACCAAAAATCAATGACCAAAGTGATAATAGCATCATCTTGCAAGCTTTGTATAGCCGTTGTCCACTGTGAAAAAGTGGCGCCATTTCGAATCGAAAGGCATCCACAGTAAATGATGGAGTTTTGCTAGTAAAAGTTTGTTTGTAACCCACTCCATAGCCCACTCCTTCCCCCCTTAGAAATCGAGCCGAATCGACCAGGCATCGCGCATGGAGACGCCCGGTTTGCGCACGGTCACGACGTCACCGTCCCGCTCGAGATGCAACCGACCGCTGGCAGCGCCGGACGCGTCAGTGTAGAGCGTGGCCGCCGTCGGCTGCTTGCCGAGCCCGGCGATAACCACCCGCTCGAGCCACGTGTCCGTCTTGTAGCTGGCTGTCGTGTCGATTTTCCTGCAAGCAGCACAAAACAAAAGAGCGATACGAATGATTTAATAAAATGGTTCATAAAACGGTGGGACGTTACGCCAAGTGACCATCCCGTTCGGAGCATGGAAAAGGAGCTTACCGGCTGCTGAGGACACCGTCACGGAATTCAAACTCCAGGTACAGGTAGTGACCGTGCCGGTACTCGTAGCTCTCCTCGTCGTCGATGTAGAGTGTGCCCTTGGCCCGGCCCTCCCGGTCCAGCGCCACCGTCAGCGTGTACGGATCGTGGCGCATCAGCGTGGACGCCCGGCGGATCCGCTCCTTGGTCGGGATGATGGTGCCGCCGCGCTGGAACACCGGCACCTTGTAGCTGTCGACCGGGATCGCCTCCACGCCGGTGCCGGTGTGCTTTTGCTGCGTGTCCCAATCGTACCACCAGTCGCCCTGGCCGTCCGCCCGCACCGGGAAGTACACGTCGCGGCTGCGCTGCTGCTTCTGGTCGAGCACGGGCGCGACCAGCAGCTGGTCGCCGAGCAGGTACTGATGGTCGATCGCGAACGCGTTCACGTCCGCCGGATAGTGGGCGAGCAGCGGCCGCATGATCGGCAGGCCGCGCCGCTCGTGCTCGTAGAACGCGGTGTACCAGAACGGCAGCAGCCGGTAGCGCTTCCGGATCGCGTCCCGTATCACGAGCCGCACGTCCTCCGGGAACAGCCACGGTTCGCGCCGCTTCGTGTCGATGTGGGCGTGCGAGCGGAAGAACGGCTGGAACGCGCCCGTTTGATACCAGCGCGAGAACAGCTCGCCGTCCGGGTTGCCGAAGAAGCCGCCGACGTCCGCACCGCAGAAGCTGATGCCGGCGACCGCCAGCGACAGGCACATCTTGATCGAGGCCTGCAGGTGGCCCCACTCGGCCATGTTGTCGCCGGTCCAGACCGCCGCGTACCGCTGGCTGCCGGCAAAGTGCGACCGGGTCAGAATGAACGGACGCAGGCGCCCTTCGCCCCGCCGCAGCAACCCGTCGAACGTGGCGACCAGCTGCATGTGCCCGTACAGGTTGTGCACGTCCCGGTGCTCCAGCCCGCCGTGGTGCAGGTTGTCCTTCAGCATCGTCACCTCCGGCCCGTTAAAGACGGACGGCTCGTTCATGTCGTTCCAGATGCCGACCGTGTCCGCCTGCTCGCGGAAGTTCGTCAGCAGATACTGGTCGGCGTAGTGGCGCCGGGCGTCCGGGTTGAAGAAGTCCACATAGCTGGCCGAGCCGGGCCAGCACCAGCCTTCGTAGTCGCCGCCATCCTTGTTCTTCACGTACAGGCCCTTGTCGGTGCACTCGTTGTGGAAGAAGTAGCCGCCGTCCCGCTTGATGTGCGGATCGATGATGATCGTCAGGTGGCGCCCGAGCCCGGTCAGGTTGCGGATCATCTCGACCGGATGGGGGAACTTGTGATGGTCCCAGGTGAAGTACCGCTTGCCGTCCGTGTACTCGATGTCCAGCCACATCGTGTCCATCGGGATGTCGTACTCGTCGAACTTGGCCGACACCATCTCCACGTCCCGCTCGTCGTTGTAGTTCCAGCGGCACTGGTGGTACGCGATCGCGTACAGCTGCGGCAGCGGCCCCTTCCCGGTCAGTTCCGTGTACTGGCGGAACGCATCGATCGGGCCGGGCCCGAGCAGCACAAACACGTCCATGATGCCGCTCTCCGAGATGAAGTTGGCGGCCGGCGGTTCCGTCTGGCTGTTCCACGACACCAGGTTCACCAGCGACGACACCACGTCCGTGTCCCGGTTCGCGCTGAAAACGTCCACCCACGTTTCGGCCGCGTTCAGCCAGAAGACGCCGGCCGTCGCCGTCTCGCCATGCCCGTACACCACCGGCACCGAGCCGTACAGCGCCATCCCGTTGTTCAGCTCGTACTCGAACACGTCCAGATTGTACAGCCGGTACGGATCCGTGCCCTTGGTGGCGGTGTGCCGCAGCGCAAACGAGTCCGCATGCTCCGGCACGCCGAACAGCACCTTCGCCTGCGGGAAGGTAAAGTCGAGCGCCAGCCCCTCCGGGCCCTTCGGCTTCGAGTCGTGGTGCGATTTAAAGTTTTCCTCCCACGCGCCCGGATCGTCGTCGGCCGGTGCGGCCGGCTCAGCCTGCTGCTCACCGCCGTCCTCCTTCTGCTCGCCGCGGTCGGCCGCCGCCTCCTCCTGCAGCTGCTGCTCGGTCTTTGGTTCCGGTTTGCGGCGCAAATGCTCGAACCGCATCATGCCCTTGCCGTTGGCCGTCACCACCAGCCTGCCCTGCTGGAAGAAGTCCACCTTGAAGGGGGCGACCTGGATGGCTGCCTTCACGTCGGGCGCCTCGCCGCACGCCACCATGATCAGCGTGCCGGACGTGCTCTCCACCTTGGTCGATGCGTACTGCGGCTCCTGGACGAGCGCCTCCTGCACCCGGTACCGCACGCTCAGCGGCTCCCGCTCGTCCACCTGCATGTGGAACGAGCCGGCCCCCTTCAGGCAGGCCAGCTTCAGCACGTACTCATGCCGGGTGCGCTGGTGCACGAGCGTCAGCGTAATGTACTGCTTGAACTGCTGCAGGGACTGGGGCAGCACCTCGAACTCGCTCGTCTGCGGTTCCAGTGAGCGCAGCCGGCTGCATAGAACGCACACACACACACACATGGAACAGTAAACGGGATGTAAGAAATCAGGGGGATTACACACACATAGAGATAGAGGGGACAGAGGGTTTTTCAACACTTACCGACAAAAGCTGCTCTGCTCGCAGGTTTTGAAATTGTTTCGATCGACACTTGCGACCGACGCGAACAGACAGAGGGCCACCAGCAGCAACATTCCCTGCCCGGCGGCGGCCATTCTGCTTTCCGCTACGCTGCTTCCTAGCCCTAGCCGCTGGGCGTCTCGCGAGGTAAACAAACTGTAAGAAAAGTCCCTTTTTTCGCGTCGCACTACCACCGCTTTTCGATGGACCACGACGATACCGAATTTACTGATCAATTGCTCGGCCAAGGACACCACCGGACTGGTCCGGATCGATGATATCGGTTGTGTGTGCAGGGATGTGTACTCCAGGCCCCGTTCAACTCCAGAGCCAAAGGCTATTCCGAATGTCGACTCAAAACTGTCCAACAGTACGCGATACACGTCAGATTGTAGGGCTGACAGGTGCAAGGTCGACTTTTATACACACGTACAGGCAACCTCCAACATACGCTATTAATGCGAATCGGAGGCAATAGCGTAAGGTCCGTGTCTGTGCTCCATCGCATGCGATTTTATCGCACGTGCTGTCAAACGCTTTTTCGTATAATATTGCGATTATTTGGATGATTTTAATAATATAACGATTATGAAAAATTAAGTTGAGATTGTTCCTACAAAACACCACACATTTAGTTTGACAGATAAAATCGGATGCGGCGTCCGACGAAATCAAAATTTTTTGATTCCGTCGTACGACGAAATCGCACGTCCGACGTTATCTGTCAAATTCCATATAAAATTTTGACAGGCCTTCCGATAAAATCGCATCCGATGGAGCACAGACACGGGCCTAAGGCAGTGGTCAGAACTTCGAAGCATACGATTTTGTCGCAAGCTTTTGTATGGGATTTGACGTTAATGACAGCACTTGCGAATCTGCCGCATGCGTACAGTCTTTCCCCTAGTTACGCGAATACAGGCGGTCCCAGAGATACACGGTTGATGGGGACTAAAAACGAACGCAAAATACCGCATACCTCGAATTTCCGCTTAACTTGGTAAACTATGCATGATTAACACTTTGAATGCCAGACCATTTTTGTTTATATTTCGCGGGTTAGAAAACTCACATTATATCTAAAATAATTATCGCAGCACTATACCCAAGCGCCACAGATTAAGCTTAAACGACTGGAAAATTGAATATCCATAGAAAAAAAATGAAAGCTCCACAGCTTCGTTGGTTTGATCAATAGATGGCGTATTACAACTCATCATTATATTGCTATCCTTTTCTTGCAATGTGTTTCGACAAGTTGCATTTTATTATGACCTATATAGCCTTCTAACTTTCTGAGCAAAAATCTATATAAATGGTCGTGTGGTTAGATACGTGGGTATCAACACCAATGACCATTGCTCAAATCTCAATTGCTTCAGTGCTGGTGGTTTCCGTTGGAGTTTAGTATTTAAACAATCGTATCGCCGTTCTAGTTCTAGCGATGCATAACTTCAATGCAAAACCATACAACAGTACAGAGGAAATGAGAAAGCTCTCCTCCAAGCGATGAAGCTCAACTGGTTGGGGTATCCCACCAACAGATAGCGCCACCAGCTTTTTTGCTATTTTTAGAATACATGAGTCGTTTGGCGTCTGCTAAACGAAGTCTTTCTATATTCCGTTTAGGTAGAGAACTTGAGTCGTTTAGAAGCCGTTTAGTGGTCGTTTAGTGGATTTGTGGCACTTGGGAAATAACCAGTTTCTTTTCTTAATTTTTTTTTCGATGGCATAACAATTGGTACACCTTATGGCGTATATTGGGGAATACCTGTATACCGCCCATAGTTTGGATGTTTACGCAAAACAGGTTTTTTTCTATAACTAGTCGAACCATTGACAAAATGAACTAACAGCAAATTGTTCTAGGAGTATGTTCCTCCATGCTTTATTTAAAATGCAACTGCATGAAAAATTTCAAAAAAGAATTTCATGCATAATTTTCAATGCGCACAAAGCACAACAAACCAAACCTGTCGACAAAATCGACAGCACACGACAGATGGCATGTTGTTTATCTCGCTCATGCTCACACGTTCCATGCCGGCTTGACAGTAAACAGCTGACGTACAGCAATTCTGGGAATAGTTGTTCCAAGGGTGTCGAACCCGCTCCCATCGGAAGCAAGAAGTAAGCATTAACTATTTTTATCATACAATTTTAGATGTTATACAAACTTATTTCATTCTACTTCATTTTACGTTAAAAGCAAGTAATTTAAGAAAGTTTTCGCTGTATAATAAAAGTTGGGAGAAAAATGATTTTTTTTTTGCAATTATTATGAGAAGTTCTGTGCGTCGAAAGCGGTGTCAACAATTTATCCTTTTTTTCTAAAACGCTTCGATAAGCTTCGAAAAATAATCTCGCAGTTTTACACTGATTATTTTCATTTTTTTCCACACTACAGCAGCGCCGAAGCACTACAAAGCGAGTCAAGCAAACCGGTCAATGTTAACCTAACCCGTACGTCAACCCGCGCCGTACGGCTTATCCGTGGCGTTTTGCAGCCCCCGACACGACTGTGTATTGGTTTCGATGACGTTTTTGCCACATAAATAATCCCGTACCGTTTCGCATAGAGCAAAAGTGTCCGTGCTTCACTCCCCCAGCCGCGCCGAACGCAGACCTCCCGTGTGTTTGCGTGTTTTTGTGGCTGTTTTTTAACCCAAGGACGGTGCCGGATGAAGGAACCGGAGGTGGACGGGGGTCCGGGCCCGACCGACCCGGGCCAGGAGGAACCGTCGATGGCGACGCGAGAGGTGCAAACGCAGCAGACGGAGATAGCGGCTTCGATCGTAAGAGCAGCGTCATCAGCAGCGCGCCTCCTGACGTGGGCCCCCCGATCACTGACAACATTCTTCTCCCCTCCTCTTCCCACCGACAGGTTCGGTCCAGCTTGGCCGAGATTGAGACGCAGGCCTCCGGCATGCTGAACCATCTGGAGTACGTGCGGGCAGGGCAGAAGCAAGCGCAACCGCAGCCGCAACCGCAACCGCAACCGCCACAGCCGCCCACGTCACAGCAGCGGCGCGACTCGTCAGAAGAGTCGTCCGGGTCGGCGTCTGCCGCGTCCGGGGTGTACGGGCTGGAGCTGGCCCGGAAGCCGCACGCCGAGGTGCTGGCCTCGCTGGAGCATCTGCTCGCCACCCTGCTGCCGGAGGAGGATGGCGGCACCGACCAGCAGGAGTTTGTGCTGCCGCCGCTCGACGAAGCGTCCCACCTGGCGATACTGCAGCATTCGACCGCCGCCTACCTCGGGGCGCTCGAGCGGCACCAGCTGGCCCGGGTCGTCTCGCGGCTCGCCACCGACACGGCCCGGTGGCTCGGGGGGCTGTTCAAGTTTGCCGACTGCCACACGAACTACTGCCGGGACGAGGCGGAGTGTACGCTGCAGGCGATACGGCTCGCCCTGATCCAGCAGCAGGGCGAGGCGAGGGCCGACGCGCGACCGCCCACCGCCGCCCACACGATCTATCTGGCTGACCTGGCCCAGCTGTACACGGTGCAGCATGCCTGTCGGTACCTGGGCCTGCCGCTGTCCTGCATTCGGGTCGTGCCGTGCCAGCGGGCCGAGGACGCACCGGACGGGTGCGGCGGCCGGATGGACCTGCAGCAGCTCGACAGCATGCTCACGATGGATGAGGCGGCCGGGCGGCAGCCGCTGCTGCTGTTCGCGACCGTCGGCAGCCCGCTCACCGGCGTATCGGACGATCTGCTCGCGCTCAGCACAATCTGCGCCGCCCAGCGCATGTGGCTGCACTGCCAGGGGCTCGGGCTGGCCGGGCTCGCCCTCACCGCCACGTGGATGGGCAAGGTACGTTTCGCTAGGTGCACACAAATTAGGCGTTTTTTTTAACAAACAACGGGGTTCGGGTCCCTTTTTTCCTCTCTTCCTTAGTCGAAACGTATGCCCAACTCATTCACGCTCAGCCTTAACAGCTGGCTCGGGCTGACCGGCGTACCGTCCGTGCTGGTACACAAACCGAGCACGATTACCGCCAAACCGAGCACCGTCTTCGACAGCGACCCGATCCTGTCCAATCGGGTGTCCTGTCTGAGCGTTTGGGCGGTGCTGCAAGCGCTTGGCGCTGACACCGTGATCGAGCGCATCTTTTCCGCGTTCGACTCGTGCCAGGCGCTCGGCAAGATATTGCTGCAATTCGAGGGAATTAATGTGCTGGTATGTTGTTACCTGTTGTTCGTCTAGTAGATGTGTTAATTGCGGTTTTTGTCTTTTTTTATTACGCACACACACAGAGTAAAGTGGCGTCTCACGACTCCAGCGACCAGTATCGATACTATCTTGAAGGTGCTGCCAATTACAATGTAAGTAATAATTCATAACGAAAACATAACGAATTATCCATTTGATGGATTCCTTTATTTTTTATAACTAATTTAGTGTTCCATTATATGCTCCTGTTGAATTTCACTATTGGAAACACTTTTTGGGGGGTTTCCATAGAATTTCGCTTTTATGCTCAAGTGCTCGATCCTGTGCAATAGCGTAATGTAGAATAGTTGAACAATGGAATACTTAATTCAAAAATGCGACTGGAATGGAACTATGAAGGTTTGCAATCATTTCTAGAAAACATTCAAATAATTAGGAGATTTGTTCAAAATAATTATGGATTTTTGCAACCGGATTTGGAACACCGTTTCATCGAACAACATGATCTTTGATCTATTTTGAGGTACATTTAGTGGTACAGGCAGGCCTTGAGCGACAACGGTTGTTGAGCCAAAGGAGAAGAAAAAAATATATAAATTACCGTACACTATTTACTGGTGGACATGCAAACCTTTGATCCTATTCAACTATTGCTTCTACGCTGAAACATTTTCTCCATTATTTCAACGTTTTCAGAGTAAAAAAAACGTGAACAAATGAAGATGATTTACGAACAAGGAGACTTGTTAATGTAAGACAGAACGGCGATGGATATTAACAACATATTTAAAAGCCAAATGTAGCGGATCTCTAAAAAACTAAACGATACCCAATATAAGCGCCTGCTGTGCTTATTGATTTCATTTTTATCTGTTTTATTAATATGTTCACTTATGAAAACGAAAAAAAATCCTCTGGATGTTGTTATAACCCTAGTATAAATCACCGCCAAGGTAGTTTTTGAACTTCTATTTTTTAATAACTTTTGATAGAAAAGTCGTACAGACTTGACATTCATAGAATACCTGGAAAATAGGCTTTATACTACTTCGTCCAAAACAATATGATATTTTTAAATATTTTTTTTTCTTTCGATTTGTACCCCATAGCAGTCTGCGACCGCCTACACGGGGAGGATCACGCATTTTGTATGTTTGCAGTTTGTATGCAGTTTTGTGGATTAAAAAGCTAATAACTTTTGATCTGCTTGTCGTTTTGGCATGAATTTGTTTATCAAAGCTGTATCTTCTTGTTGTTTATCTTAAGATATTTTTTTATGAAATTTTGAAACGAAATATTCCATTCATCTTTCCTCAAAAAAATACGACCACCTACACGAGTAAGCCAAGCATTTTGTATGGGAATTTGAAGCATTGGGGATTGTAAAATTTCTAGATATCATTTTAAAAACAAACTTGTCTTAAAGTTGCGTTATGTTGGCAGCTAACGAATATGGTATAGTCAAAATATTTCAAATAAGCTGTTTCTATTTTATTTTGTAATTTAAAATACCTTATATCGTTGATCAGTGTCTTTAAAAAAATATGTTTGCTATTTTTTAGTTTTTAGTAATTTCATATTACTTTAAACGAATGTTAAATGAACTTTTCGGCCAAATTTTTGATAACGTTATTTTTATTAAAAAGTTAATATTTAAAAAAAAATAAATTTAAAAAAAGATGGGCGGTCTGGTGGTACAGTCGTCAACTTGTCCGACTTAAAAACATGACCGTCATGGGTTCAAGCCCCAAATAGACCTTGCCCTCATACGTAGGACTGACTATCCTGCTATGGTTAACAATCAGTCACTGAAAGCCAAGTTCACTTTACCAGTGGGTACAGGCAGACCTTGACCGACAACGGTTGTTGTGCCAAAGAAGAAGGAGATTAAAAAAAATGCATAACAAAGAGGTTTTCGCCAAATGCATTATCATTCGTCAACGTTATTGTATTATGAACAGCTGGTATTAACATTATCGCTTTATTTAATTCTTCTTATTCTTTTTGGCGTAACGTCCTATGCGGCATGCCTACCTATACAGGCTTTAACTCATTACCACGTAGCCGGATAGTCAAACTTTGCTACGAGAGGACGGCCCATTCTAGGCATGAACCCATGATGGGACTTTTATTGAGTTGTCACACGATTTAACAACATACCTGTCGTGGTTTCAAGCATAGTAGGGACTGCCACCCGTAGCCTGTAAAAAATCACAAAAACATTTAAAAAAAACTCTAAAGCCTGTATAGGCCAGTATGACGACGTAAGTTGTTTGGCAAACCAAAAAAGATCGCGCTGATTTTCAAAAATACTATACCTTAGTCGTAAGCTAACACCATAACGCAAATTTATGACAACTTCCATTTCAAAATGTTGTCTAGAGCGAAAATTATAAGCTTTAAAATTATATCCGCAATACGTGAAACTACCATATAAAATGTTTGACTTACTCGAGTAGATGGTCGTAGAAATACGTAATATTTTTTACAGAGTACAAAATGAATAGAAAAACAAATTTAAAATTACATAAAAAATTTTTTTTAGTTAAGCAACAAGAAGATGCAGCTTTGATAAAATATTGAGGTAAATACGACAAGCAGATCAAAAGTTATTAGCTTTTGAAACCACAAAACTACAATCCCACATACAAAATGTATGGTACTGCTCGGGTAGGCGGTAGTAGAAATACGGTGTAATTTTTTTTGGCATAAAATAATTAAATAGAAAAACAATTTTCAACTTCTAAATTTTTTTTAGTTCAACAATAAGAAGATGCAGCTTTGGTAAAAAATTCATGCAAATTTGACGAGCAAATCAAAATATTTTAGCTCTTAAATCACCAAAACTGCAATCTCTCATACAACATGTATGGTCCTACCCGGGTAGGCGGTCATAGAACAACGTGTATTTTTTTTTTGTCATAGACACTACGGTTAACGTGTACAACAATTGTTCTTAGAAACTGGCGTTCTAACCATAAAAAGCAAATTTTTGCGCTCGCTATTAACTTATTTTGCGCGGTTGTCTCGCTATTGATGCCTATGTACACACACAAAACATCGCCTTAGCATCTGTTACCAAGTAATCAAAGTATTTTGATAGCTAACTAATATACGTTTTTTCTCGATAATTTGATCGTTAAGGGTTTTTACCATCCCTAGAATATCCAAATCCAAATTATGTTTGCGGCATGGGAGGAGGGGGTTATCAAGAAGCGATATAGCTCTTGCTTTGTTGTTTTGAACAGGCGAATGAGGCCAATTGGCTAAAAGTCTCTATAAAAATAAAGAAAAAAATGTTGTTTTGATTGATTATACAAAATAATAGGAATTATTGATTTTGAACCTCGCTTGGATGACTTTATTTCAGCAAAACAACATTATCACCAATCACATTGCTTGATAGCATTTACCACTTATTTCGTTTCTTAAATTTGTAATGTAATTAGCTAAGTGTAAAAATACAATTTCGATCGTTTACTAAATTTGACCCTTTGCCTTAAAAGATTGCCGACCCCTGGATTAAATCCACCATCTGGGCCCGGTGTTGTACAACATTTTCAGACGATTTTTTGTAAATTGTATGGAAAATGAAATCAATACTAAAAAACTGGTTTATTATTTGAACATAGACCTGTTTGGAAAAATACTAAAATTTCCTTCAAATCCATTATTTTTTATTTTGAATACTACGCTGAAAATGGTCGGACCTTGAAACTTAATTGAATAATTGTGTGTGTTTTTTAGAAAAGTTTAATTAATTGTATAGGGCAAAGTACGTGAAGACAAATAAATGATTCACTATTTAGCGAGTGGTCAGTAGGTGTGCTGTTTATTTTACGCAAACGCTTCGACTAGTTTCTAGCTTTCGTAATGCTTGATTGCTAGATAAATGTTGCTGTTTTCGCTGTGAAATAAGCGATTGATTCAGCGACCGCTTAATTTTACTGGTTTGTAATACCGTTTACTGTTACAGCAATATTTTGTTTATCTTGTAAAAGCAACTCATCATGGAAAAGATTTAAAAGGTTTATTCTATCGTAACTAATCATTTCCGTTTTTACTCTTAGATGCTGTTCGACCATAGTATACCGGTGCTACTGTTCCAGTTCGATGGCCACACGGATACGCGCAACCGAACGGAATCGGAATCTGACCAGGCCCCAGCCAAGGCGACCACAACGACTTCAACCACGGCAGCGCCAGAATCGGCCGACGAACCGAAACCGGCACACCAAACCGTGGAGAAAAACCCCTCGAATGCGCAGTATTACGACCGGCTCAACAGCTGGCTCGGTCAGATACTGCTGCGCGACTGTGGCCAGCTCAGCCTGGAAATGATCGAGCACGAGCAGCACGGCATCTGCATCCGCTACTGCCCGTTCGTGCCCGGGTACGGCGATCAGGTGCCCCGGCTAACGCCCGACCAGCTGGTCACGTTTGCCGGCTGCATCGAGACGCAGATCGAGATACTGCACTCGACCATCCGGCACCGGGCCCGGTTTCAGCAGCTGGTGGCGGCGAGTGGCGTCCTGCGGCTGATTGAGCTGCACGACTGGGCCGGCCTCGGCGGCGTCTACTACGTGCCGGAGGGCTGGGAGACGCTCCTCACCGACCAGGCGAAGGGTGAGCTGAACAAGCTCAACACGGCGCTGGTGGAGGCGCTGCAGGCAACCGATAGTGCATTTTCCCACGCCGAAAGCAGCGATGGGTTGATCTGTGTACGGTAGGTGTTGCCACATGTGGGGCTGAAGCGTGTGCGTGGAAGCTTTGCAAGTATAAGGCATGTCTTGTTCTTCTTCTTCTCCTCAGCTTCGGCATGGTGACGAGCGAGACGGATGTTGAGGAGCTGCTGGAGCTGGTCGTGCAGACGGCGCGCGTCGTGCAGGAGAACTCCAAAATTCTCGACACGATGTCGGAAATCCTGAAGAAGGGTATCGAGGCGGCAACCATCGATCTGCAGCGCGAGGCGGAGGAAAAGCTGTGGCAGGAGGGCATACTGCGGCAGGTGCCGCTGGTTGGACGGGTCGTCAATTGGTGGTCCCCGCCGGCCAAGGAGACGGGCATGAAGGGTCGCAGCCTTAATCTAACGCAGGGTGTCGTCGAGAGTACGGAAAATATTTACAAGTAAGTCTGCTTTTTTTATGCCATATAGGCAATACAGGGGTTCGAATCAAATACAGGATTTTTGCGAGGCAATCCAATGTCAACAATATTTTTCATTGCTTGCAAGATGTCTTTCAACAGTTGTCAAATGTTTGCATCACAATGAAATATCAGTTCTTCCACATGATTTTCTACACGTCTCTAGCTGGATCGAGCTGTGACAGTTCTTTGTGGTGTGTTGAAAATCATGTGTAAGATCTAAAATTTTATTTTGATGCAAATACGCCATTTGACAGCTGTTGAAAAACATCTTGGTGGCGGTGAATAATGATGTGCACATTATACACATCATTATGTACGTAATGAAGTGATGGGTAAAATTGGTAAAAATCCGGAGTCGACTACGGTGTGTGTCCTATAATTTCGGAACCGACTCTGGAAGGTAGGTCCGCCCAGCATTGTTCGGTGTCGTCCGAAATTGCCCGAAGTCGTCCGGAGGCGGCTGGAGTCGCCCGGAATTGGAGTCGTTCAGAGGGACCTTCGAATCAAAGGCCTGAATACGAAGTACACGCGTAAAGTGAAAGAAAAAGTAAAAAAAAAACACAACGAAACGAAATGCCTGATTACAAGCAGATTGCACCGGACGGTTGACTCCGACCTACTCCAGACGACTCCGGACGACTCCGGATTACTCCGACCCTGCGTGGATTTCGTGGCTCCCATTTTTCCGGAGTCAGAATCGTCCTAATAAACGTCGGAGTCGGATCGGAGTCGTGGGTGTGCTCCAGACAGTACATCATTATATTTGATCCACTCGGTGGAATCTTTCAAATGGCTAGTGGAGAAGTGCAACGTTGCTATGGAGGTTTGCCAGCATATAGTGGAATTGCTCAAACGCTCATAAGAAGTTTGCAAACAGCTGTGGAGTTTTGCTTACAGTGTTTGTAGTGCTGTAGAAATTAAACTGATTCAACCATTATTTGATTCAACTCCCTGAATGGCCTCACTTTATCATTATCTATAATACCCTCTTATGTCCTCTTCCTCTCTCGCTCAGATACCATATGCAGATGACGCCGAAAACGTCGCACCAGCTGCCGGGTAACAAGGCTCCACCGGCACCGCTCGTACAAAAGGCAATCAATGCCGATCCGGACGACCGGTCGGTGCAACATTCGCGCAACGCTAGCTCCAGCAGCGAACTGTCCGGCGTCGGTGCTGGCCGCACGAGCTTGCCGGCCCGCTCCAAGTCACCCCACTCGCCGACAGCCACGCAGCCGCAGCAGCAACCGACGCCTCCTCCTCCCTCTACGGCTGCTTCTCTTTCCGTCCCGCCAGCGACGAAGCCCGTATCGCCGACTGGTACGAGCAGGGCAGCTGTGGAACCGCAGCCGACGACGCCCACGCCGGACGGTGGTGCGACAGCCGAACCATGAACCGTTACGCAGCACGACTGGAGTGGACAACACGAAACACCGTTCACCGACACCACCACCACCACCACCACCACCAATAGCGGAGTTCTCGTTTACCAAAGCTTTTCGTTTTAAACAATGTTTTTAAGTTCCGCGTTCCCCTTTCTTCTCGATCGTTCGGGATCGTTCCCACTTCTATGTCTCCCTCCCCTATGCCCTTGCTTGGAAAACCATTCCATTCTAGATCGTAATTGAAAGCAACGATAGCACGAAGGCTGAAGCTGAAAGCTCCTCGAGTTGATTTGTTTTATTTGTTTGGGATTTTTTTGTGTTTGTATTTTGTTTACAGCGATGCACACTATGCTTATCTAGTGTTAAATGTGACGGTACGAAAGTAAGTAGGTACGACTAGCACACAGAGAGGCCATGAAATGAAATATGTGCAGGGCCTTCTTCAACCCATTAACACAGGTGAGGGTTCGGTGGTTGCAGTATTCCAGAACCGATCGATCTCTCACACACTGTGTGCTTAGCTTATTGTTAACGTATTTGTTTAACATATTAGTTTTAGCGTTAAAAAAATAAACTTGCACCTTATAACACACACACATGCATACACTAATACCAATATGTATTGTAGTTTCTAAAAGCAGACACTATATAGATTAGGGCAAGCATGATACACAGAAACACAGAAGAAGAAAAACACACACACAATGCAGACAAAACAATAGAATTTTCCAATGGGAGGATGTTTTCACATTAGTTTTTTTTTCTTCCCGAGGCACAGCGTGCCGAAGGGGGGGAGGGGGGGGGATATGCTCTTTGCAGAATTAAAGGACGTAAACTTTGTAGCACATTGGATTAATCTGAATGCGTCGACGCACAGACACAACTCTTACGATCTTGTAGCAATAATAAACAAACCATACATACAAACACTGACGCGTGTTGCAGAAAACAAGCAATATACCTACGAAGATATAGAACGTTAACACAACACAAAACAGATACATTTTAGAAAAGGGTGAGGAAAATAAAAATCGAATCACTTTTTTAAGTAGCAATACAGAAAAAACAAAACCCAATAATAGTTGTTATTTATAATACCGGAAGTTGGATTACTCCTCCACGGACTCTTACTCTGTCTCTCTCTTTCTCTTTCTACCTATTTCACACTACAAACTCTCCTGCGGGAAGGAGGTTTTTCCTTCAAATTTCTACCAGAGTAAAAAAAAACAGCTCCACACTTAGCTCCGCTAAACATCCCACAAACATAGAAAATTTAGTACGAAGCAGCTACTACTTTTTTCTCACCTTCTCTCTGGATCTTTCTCTAACTATCTCCTAATCCAAATCCCCATTTTCTCACAAGCAGTTGTTTGTTATCAAGTATTTGTAAATAAAAAAAATATTGAAAAAAAAACGCACGTTGAAACTGTTTCACAGTCATATCACAGTCAGGTGACTTGAACATCCGAAAAATGGGCCTGATCGCCGACCGAAAGACGGTAACTAATGACCGGTCGGATCCGTCACATTCAATCACACGTTTATTCTTTCCATTAAAAGGTACATTTTTCTCATTAGTGCACAATTCAGTGCCTAATCAGCACAAGACAGTAGGCCTTAGACAGTGCCAAAATTTAGGCTTATTCAAGCAAGCAGGGTGGAACGGAAAAAACGTTGTAATGTGAGCAAATAGCTATAGATAAAACAAAATTGTGTGAACTGATGAATTAAGGAGGTTTGAATCCTTACTGTACATGCCGTACTCGCAGGCCGTTGTTCCTAGAGTATCATGTGCGGCCATCTACTTTAGATCACCGTTGGATCCACCAACGTCTGCATGATCTCAGAAAGTTGCAGGATCATCGCGCTACAATTGATCGGTGCAATAACACACAATGAGTCCGAAAAGAATTCCTCTCGCAAAATATTTTACAGGGAAAGACGATTAATGACCGCATTAAAGTAATGATGTCAATTAACACGTTTTGCTAAAAATAAAGCATTACTATAGTGCAATACCAACTAAACGATTTAAACACATAAACAGATTTCAACATTATTTGACGAGTGCGTGTGCACTTAAAGTATTCGTCTATCTCACTTTTAGCGTAATATTTGTATTAATATCATTTATGTAAGTTGCACGATCAGGTTTCTGAATGCAATTAAGACTATTATTGAGTAGTTGACAAACACGCTAACTCATTTCAACATTAAAAGGGGCATATTTTCAACCCAATCGCTCTACAAGACATGTTGCAATTAATTGTTGGTTTAAATATTGCGTTCCCGGGCCACGTGGTCATGTTCCATTAAAAATTGGCTTTCAATATTTACAGTTAACTAAGCCGTTTACACCAGTTTGGTTTCGGCTGGTTTGGTGTTTTGGGCAGATGACAATGCTCTGTATATTTTCACGTTCGCCTGGATTGAAACATGTGGTACTTTTTAAGTATAATTTCTCAGGACTGGGACTCAAAGTATTTAAAACATGCAAGAATACATGGCCCAATCTCTTTTACTATCGATTTGAATCATTTATCTAGCTCAACTTTCATCAATGAGCTCTATTATCATGGCTCCAAGATGTAACCGTTACACGAGATGTTGCCGCTTAGTAGTCTGTTTTCGCCATACTAACCGACGGCCGTAGAATCTCGGCGTGTTAAACTTGTTTCAATCTGTTAAGAGAGCTGTTTAAAAAAAATGAAATGCTGTATTAGATGATGTTCATTACCAAATTGGACCACTTTTGGTGGTAGTGAAGGTCCTCCCCGTGGAGGAGGACGAAGTAAAAATTGAACAGTAAAAATTATTCACTGGTTACTGGTTACATTGGAAATATTACTTGCAATCTTTCAAAAAAACTTAGTAACAACTCATACTTTCAAGCCATACAATGACCAGATATAATGAATGATCCACCGACAGAATGTTACCCATTTCTACCCCTTAACTAATTGGCTATCGCTATATGCACAGATTCTTGGGTTGATATTTGGTTTTTGGACACCACTCCCTCCGTTAGATTGACATTGGTCAAGAATGGTTGGTTAGTGCAGTGGTCGCTAACCTGTAGTCCGTGGCGTCAACAGACGTGGTCAGCGAAAGAATTTATTTTTGTACAAGAAAATCTTACTAGAATAAGATTTAGTTTAGTATAAGATTTAAACATATTTTTGATCCAGAACTTTGAACTAAATCTACAAATTGTACAAATTGCGGGCCGCAGCAAATGAGTTTTCAAAGCTAAGAGGTCCACGACCTTTCAAGTTAATTAAGTTTAAGTTAGCAAGGTTCGAGAGCACTGGCCTAGTAGACAGTTTCATACACAAATGGTGTCAGGAAAATAGCGAAACACCGATCAAACGAAGCAATGGGGTCTTCTACATGTCTTACTTCCTTCTAAAAAGGTAAGGATATGTTATACATACGATTAAGATACGATTTTCTCCATCATGCTTTGAATATTTCTTTCTTGCAATAATATTTAACTTTTGCGTCCGATTTTAAAATAAACCCTTTTTCCTTGTACTTACCGTATGTTTCCGATTACATTAAGTCAAAAGCAGTAATGCTATTCCAATTTCATGTGAAGAGCCAAATAGATACACCAAGAGTAAAAATGCCAACTGTAACAACCAAGCAAGGAGCCGCATACCGCTCGTGAGCCGTATTGTGCCGATTGCTGATCTAGATGATTTTTTGTTGCACTGACTGTAACTTCGTGAAAATTTTAATCCAAGTTATTGAGTAAAATTGGAAAATGAGCAAAAGTTTCTGCTTGCCGGAGACTCAGACCATCTGGGAAGCAGTGTATTAGTTGACGGCCACAATCCCGATGTAGTAAAGGAGTTCTGCTACTTTGGGACGGTCGTTACTTCGGACAACGGGGAATGCAGGGGAATCGTGCATACTATGGTCTACACCGACTGCTGAGATCCAGAAGACTTCAAACTCGCACGAAATGTGAGATATAACGCACATTAATTCGCCCGGTGGTCCTCTATGGACGTGAGTCTTGGACCATTCGAGCGTAGGATGCAAACGCTCTGTGTGTTCGAGCATGGAGTTTGGAGGAGAAGCATGAACCACGAGCTTGCTGAGCTGTACGGCGAACCGACCATCCTTATGGTGGCGAAGGCTGGCAGGATACGCTGAGGCTGGGGCATGTTATGCCGGCTTAAGGCGCAGGGGAGCACAGGGAACTTGATGGCTGGATCAGGTAAAGTGAGACCTGCCGGAGATCGAGCTCTACATGTATGGGAGGCTGCAACTATGGACCGAGCATCCTGGAGAATCATTGTTTAATTGACCGGGCCATGTCACGACGACGTGCTCTATCCTGAGCAGGCCAACAAGAGAGAGGAAGACGTTTAATTGTGTAAAATTATTTTGTTTTGTTCCGGAAAAGATTCCTGTCGTGTCATGCATTCAGAAAGGTCTGTTATTATTTTTTTTTTTTTCGTTAGTGTTGAGAAGAAGATTCGTGTTCAAGGAATCTTTACGTGTGCGGGAGCCTATTGTGTGACCCGATTTTCACGGGGAGTGAAACTCGCGGTTATCAATGGGTGAGTCGATTCGGACCGTCCCGGTTCCTTCTATAAGCAATTCGTCAAATGAACGAAAGGAAAATAATAACAAACGACAAACCCCCGCAGCTCATTGGCGCAAGCACGGTGTTGTATTTAGTTTTCGTTTTTTATTTGAAATCATTATACCATTTCCTCTCACCTTTCCAGAGAAGCTAATGGTTTGTCTTTCCTTTCAGCAATGCTCACATGGGGTTTCGTATTGTTTCTTCGTAGTTATTGATTAGTTGCCGTAGTACTGTTCCGGTTTTTCTCCTTACCCTGTCCTCTTCCTCTGTATCCTTGGTACAATCAACTGTCGTTTATTGACTTCCATGTCGGAAAAATGCGTTTATGCGTCTTCGAGCGTAAGTGAGTGTGTGAGAGAGAGTTCTGGTTTTATTTCCAATGTTCTGTTCGATGTGCAGTTTTAGCCAATATGTTTTGCTACTTTATATGAATGGTTTCACTGTTTTCTCGCTCTTCTATTTCAGTCAAATTGTTGATCTTTCTATGCCTGTTGAGTTTTTGTTTTGTTTTTGTTTGTTTTTTTAATTAATTTCCATTTATTCTCCTTCAGTATGAGAACATTTTTTCTGCTGTTAGTGTAACGAATACATGCGTTCAGCATTGGTATCGGATTTGCTGGACGATCTACCAGAAATAATACATGTTTTGCGAGAATACACCTCTACGCTTCAATTGGCGTTTTCACTAATAGGGTTACTGAGAGGGTTCCAAAGAACGCATTGATGTGTTATCTTCCTTCTTATCAATTTGTTTGTTATCTCCTTTCTGTATCTGCTCCCTCCCACGCCTACAAACATACTTTCAGAATGCTTCGTGTTTTTATGTAAATTTTTACTAATCCGTTGCTTCCGCTTTGTGTGTGTAGGAATGCGTTTCGCTACATATTCTCATCCACTGTTGATTTCTTTCGACAGGAAATGTCATGTCCAGCTTGTGATGTTATTTTATTTTTATATAGTATATATTTATATACGTTATTTTATATCTATGTATATTAAAGATGAAAAATGCTGTTTGTTTTTGCTTTACTGTTAGTCGCTTCCGTCCTCAACGTGGGGCGAGGAAATGAAACGAACTTTTGTAATTCGCTGATTGACGATAATGGTTGGGGAACCGGGCTTGTCCAATGAGTGTGTCTTCTTCCATGCTCTAATGCTGTTTGATGTAATGTGTGTATGTGCACTCAACTCATACATCCCTTTTCATGCTTACTGTATGTGTTTGTATGTTTTTTTTTTTTTGCTGCCCTCTTATCCTACCCTCCCAGATTCGTCTATGTTTAAATTTACATGCTTGCCTGTTCCTTTCTCAACTACAATACAGGGGCGGTCCACAAACGGAGATAACGCAGTAAGGAAATATTTTAGCAAACGAGACACGTTGTAATACAGCACAGCAATATGAGATAGGGGAGTAAGCAATATTGCTCTCCTCTCCAAGTCTATAAATTATGTTAATTTCTTTTTTTGTTTTTTGTTTTTCCTATCGTGTATGTTTTTTTTTTTTTGTTAATTTTTGTTTTTGGTTTTATACTACAAATGTACGCCTCAACAGAAACAAAAGTCCCACCTGAATTATTTCTTACATGAAATCTTGGCATTTGATCGAGTACCGAGAGCAGTGATCTTTCAGCGAGCTTAGTTAACTAATGATTGAAACACGTAAATTAAAAAAACAAACAAAAAACAATGCAAGATAGTATAGCCTAACATCACATATACTTTCACATACAGAAATCTGATTTTTTTCTAAATAAATCTGTTAAAAAACACACAAGAGCCCGCACGACCTGCCCTACTGACAACAGTCTGTGGGATACTAAGAGTAGCGATTGTTTCAGTTTACTGCCTGTTTGAGTGTCTGTGTGTGTGTATGTATGTCTCTATGTATGTGTTCCCTGCCATCCTATAGCCTTGGCGATACTTACTACCCACCACATCCGCACACTTATCTTCGTGTAGTAGTCCGAAGCGTGCTCCTCACCTTGACAGTCAACCACCTTCAATGGTTGAAGTAAAAAGATGATGATGATGATGATGAAGAGGATGTGTGTTTGTGTGTATGCTGCGAAGGTGTAGATTTGTTCGAGGTGTAAAATTGTGCACTTGTTGGAGCTTGATTGTTTCCCTGGCCCATTTCCGGCCCTTCATCAGGGAGAATAAAAATGCAACTTACACATCTGTTCCCCATCCGTGGTCGATGTTGAGCAATTAAAGTTTCCATTACTTTGTTGTTTTTGTTGTGTTTGTTCGTTTATCAGCCTTTTTTCTACCATTTTTTTTATTTGGTTTTGGTAGGTTCGTTAAAAAGTAAGTAGTGTGAGTGTCTTTTAATTGCATTTTAATCTACCGGCCAGTATTTCGTTGGTCGTTTCTTTTCGTCTCCTGCCTTTCCCCACCAGCCAATAGAACACACATGCACATCCGGCAGTGAAGTTTGCCGTACATCACGCGTGCCGTACACCAGCCAGTGATGGTGAGTGTACTAGGTAACAGCTACTACCGCTCGATCTAGTGTACTTAGAGCACGCAAGAGCGGAAAGAGGTAAACAGTAGTGTCTGTCCCCGAGTTACGCGAATAATGCATGTTGGAGACATTCGTGTTACTCAAATATCACGTAGTTCGGCCAAAATATTGTTGATAAATGGTTATTTTCAATTGAATGTAGTATGTGTATGCATTTAATTACAAATTCAATATTACAAATTACACCTAACAGAAAATTCGATTATTTCTGTTCGATTATTCAAACTTTCAACAATTATGCAATTTATTTTGCACTTGACAATTGTTGGAGAAAATTGTACTGATTTAGCATATGAACTAGTGATGGATAAAATTGGCAACAATCCGGAGACACATCCAATCCGACTCCGATAATTTCGGAACCAACTCCGGAAGGTAGGTCTCCTCAGCATTATCGGAAGTCGTCCAAAATCGCCAGGTGTCGTCCTTAGTCGTCTGAAGTCGTCCGGAGTCGTTCTGAGTCATCCGGAGTCGGCAGGAGTAGGCCTGCGAAACAAAGGCCTGAATACAAAGAACTCACGCCAAGTGAAAGACAAAAAACACAACGAAATGAAATGCCTGTTCACAAGCACATTGCACCGGACGGCTTCTATAGATCCGACGGACTCCAATTCCGGTCGACTCCGATCAACTCCGGACGAATCCGGTCGATTTCGAACGATTCCGACCAACTTCAGCTGACTCTCGACAACTCCGGACGACTCCAGACGACTCCGGACGACACTGACTCCGAACGACTTCCGACGACTACGGACGACTCCGGACGACTCCGGACGGAACCAGTGGTTCCCATTTTTCTAACTAGTGGAATCGAACTAACAATAGTCGCAGTCGGATCGGAGTCGTGGTTGTGCTCCAGAGAGCACATCACTAATATGAACTGTCACAATTAAAAATTCATGTAACTCGAGGAAAGACTGTATCGCAATAAAAGTAATCTGCTAGAGGCAGAGAGTGTGTATGTGGGTGTGTGTGCGCTGCACAAAAGAGTAGAAGGTACCGTGCTCAATCGTCGAACCTTCTCCGAACTTCTGCTGTCGAAAATTCGAGGTAACCGTCACCTGATTTAGTATTTCCGTGGATTTACGCGTAAGTGCTGCCGTTGGTTTATTTCGTGCTATACGTACATACTCGAGCTTTGTGTATGTGTGTGAGTGTGTTTTGGTTAGTAAAGTGCCAGTAGTACACCGAGTAGCGTTGCGGTTGTTGTTGTTCTTTGCGTATTTGCGTGTAGAGAGACACACTTTGAGCCGTTTCGGGTAACAGCGTGACTGACACTGTCGTTCAAACAAAAGTTTGCAGTTTGCAATTAGGCTAGGTACGCATACAGTCAGCCGAATGCTGCTGTTGATACGACGAATTGGTTTGCGAGTGATTGTAAAATCGTTGCCTATCGGTCGACGTTCTGTGCTCCCAAGCTCCGTGTCTGTCCTGTGGGGGGTGAGGGAGGATGGGGATCTGTTAACTTACAGCGCCTACATATACGTACATCCCTTGCGCCCCGGTAACTTCCTCGGTAACTCCCCTCTTTAAGCTATGACGTACAAACTGAGCAGGCTAGTTGAAAGATGTAAAAAACGAAAAACAACGACAAAACCACGAACAGACACCCTCACTCTTTGCACCTCTCACACCAAGTCCCGGTTACGGGCAGGACCACAGCGTAACTTGAAAGCAAAGGAAAGGAAATCATACGAACGAAAGCCGCCACCGTACCGTTTCTACCACTAATATGCTTGTATATCTCTATAAAACTATCCTTCCTTAAGACGGGAACGATCGCCCCATGACACAGAGCAGGCCTGGCCGTGTGTTGTAGTAATGCCCAGTTGCCGCGTGTTTGATACTTTTCAATCCTTTTAATTCATAATTTGCATACAATTCCTGCCCGGTCGACTCGCTCCACAGTCGCTCCAATTCCTGTGTTAATATATATATATATGTGTGTGTGTGTGTGTGTGTGTGTGTGTGTGTGTGTGTGTGTGTGTGTGTGTGTGTGTGTGTGTGTGTGTGTGTGGTGTGTGTGTGTGTGTGTGTGTGTGTGTGTGTGTGTGTGTGTGTGTGTGTGTGTGTGTGTGTGTGTGTGTGTGTGTGTGTGTGTGTGTGTGTGTGTGTGTGTCTTCTTGTTTGCCTTCCCCCCGTTATCTTGTCCGCCTCATCCGCCAAATATCCCTAATCCTTACTGGGTAGTCTAGTAGTTTACGGTAATGTGTACGATAAGTGTGTTACGAGTGTTTTTGCGCTTCGCTACATGAATTCGACTATTTTGTTTTTAGTTGTTGGCCGCGTGTCAGCTTGCTGCGGTGAAGGACCTTTCCTATAACTTTGTCTCCATTTTTCACCGGAAACCGGAAAAGAAGCGAAAAACAAGCCAAACTGCGAAACAAACAGCTCAGCGACACAAACGACGCTTTTGCATACTTTCAGGCGTAGTTGCGGCAAACGATGCGACCAAAAGTATGCGATCTGCACAACAAAACCCTCCCGTTATGGCTTGCTCGAGCACTGTTACAGCAAGTTGAACTGATCTTTTAGTAGGCATCAATATCAATAAGCAAATCTTTTCTTTTTTTTCAGCACGAAAATTGGTAACTTCTTTCTGAAAAAAAAAAATCCTAAATGAATGGGATTTAAACTGTGCAGCAGAAGAAAAAGAAACAAAAAATGGCACCAAAGTTAGGCGTAAGTTTGGCGCAAAAATCCTTCACGAACCTAGTGCGGCCCTTCCCCGCCAACAAAAACACGCTCCACAGCCTACCGCTGACACGATGGATCCCACGACCGCTCTGTACACGATTCGCACGGGTTCGCAAAGGGTTTGCCGCCTGGCACCTCGCCCTGCGCTTCCCCCCACCCGCCCCAAAAACACTAGCATTAGCAACTAATTGTAAGAATTGTTTTAACCTTTAGTATTCTCCTTACCGCACTAGTAACCGACCCACTCTTACAATTTTCCTACAGCGCTAAGGTGTATGTGTGTGTGTGTGTGTCTGTCTGTATGTGTGTGTGTGTTTCTATATATATTTACGATTAGCATTTGTTCGGTTTCGTTTACTGCCGCGTCGCTTTCCGGTCGATTATTGTGTTCGTTTCCGTTTTTCGTCCTGCGTGGTCGTGTGTGTTTGCCTGTAACAATAGTAGGTGTCTTGCTGTGTTGTTCGTTAGCCCACCGATTGGCATCCCGCCCAAGGGCACAATCGGGCAGTGAAGACCCTAAAGAGTTCCATCCTTGTTTTGTTCCGCATTTTTTTTTTCGTTTGTTTGTTGCACTTCAGCCGCTTTACAGCTCGGTCACCGCGTAGAAGCTGTTCTCGTCGTGCCCTGGTTTGTCCGCCAGGGCCGAGGTGTCGGCCCCGTTCGGGACGCCGTCCCCGTTCGGCTGGCCGGCCGCCCCACTCTCCAGCAGCTCCTCGCTCGTCGGTGGCGGTGGCAACCGCAGCCCCGGATCGTCCGGGTCGCTCTGCAGCTCGAGCGGCGGCGGGGGCAGTGGCAGCGACTGGATCTGCGAGGTGGTCAGCCCGGCCGTGCCGTACCCGGACGAGGAGCCGCCCGACGAACCGGACGACCCGCCCGTCACCGGTAGGGGCGGTGGCGGCGGCGGCGGGGGCAGCTGCTGCTGGGCGGCCAGGTCGGCCCCGGTGTGCTTGCCGTTCAGCCCGTTCGGCTCAATCTTGGGCGCCGGGATCGGCTTGAGCGTGGCAAACTTGCTGCCGTTCGGGTGGTCCGTCAGCAGCTTGCGCTTGACGTAGATGTCGTCCTTGCTGGTGGGCGCGGCGCCCGCCACCCCCTTCGGTATGTCCGGCAGGGGGCAGTTGATGATCGACGGCAGCGGCTTGCTGCTGTAGCCGGGCGTCGAGCTGAACGTGGTGGTGTTGGGGTTCTTGCCGCCAGCGCTGCCCTTGTCGGCCGGGCCGCCCTCCACACCCTTGCCGGGGGCTGGATGCGATTGCTGCGGCTGCTGCGGCTGCTGCTGCTGCGATGCCGTCTTGCCGTTCGGATCGTACCGCCCGTACTTGGCGGTGGAGTAGATGTAGATCTGCTTGTCCGTGCCGGCCCCGGGGTCGGTCGTGCAGGCGTCACTGCCCGCGGCGGTCGCCACCGGCTGGGGGAGTAGCGCCTTCTGCGGGTTGCGCAGCGGTGGCAGCGGGGGCGGCGTGTCATCGCCGTAGACCGGGGGCAGCGTCGGGTGGGCCCCCGGGACCCCTGCCGCCCCGTGCAGCTTGCGGTTGATCGTCATCGTCTGGGCGGGATGAGCGTGGCCACCGGCATGCTGCTGCTGCTGCTGGTGCAGATGGAGATGGTGGGCGGCGGCGGCGGCCGCCGTCGCCGGATCCAGCATCGCACGCTGCTGCTGGAGCTGCTGCATCTGCAACTGCTGCTGCTGCGGGTGGCTGTGGGCGTGATAGTGCTGCTGCGGGTGCATGGCGGGTGGATGGAACTTTCTATCGTTACAGGCGGCGTAACTTCAGTAGAAGTCGTTCGCGTCGAGCGTCTTGCAGTGCTTACTGAGGGTGGCGTACTTGCCGTTGTTCGGGCCGTGCAGGTGGGTCGGGCTGCTGTGGGACGGCAGCCGGCCGAGCGTGTGGGTGCCGCCGGCCCGCATCATCGCCTGGTGATGGTGCATCATGTGGGCCTGGGCCTGGGCCGCCTGCTGCGCCGCCTGGGCGTGGGCCTGCTGGTGGTGCAGCTGCTGCTGCGCCTGCTGCTGAGCCTGCTGCTGCGCCTGCTGCTGCATCTGGCCCAGGTCGTGCTTGGCGCTGCGGCCCGGATGCGCGATCGTGTGCGACCCGCTGATGACCGGCGGGCTGCACCCATACCATGAAACGAAACGAGAGCGGAAAGGGTGGAGAGAAAAGGGAGGGTTGAGCGTTTGGGTGCCCACTGGTCGCGCGACTTACCCCTTGGGATGATGTGGGAGTGTGCGAGTGTTCATGTTTGGATGGCTCTGTGGATGCAATTGGTGTGATACGTACGACTGCTCCTCGACCTGCGCATAATCATTTCTGCAAGAGAAAAACACACACACACACACACACGCGCACAAAACCATTGCCCCGATGTGGGTCGAGATGGGGGTGGGTATGGTGGGATGGTAGTGTGAATGGGATGATTTTGTTTTTGTTGTTGTTGTCAAATTTTCCCCAATTTTCCCAATCCGGTTCATGAAAATGACTATGTTCCCCTTCCCCGCTTCCCGTGTGCGCAACCTACCTCTTACGGATGTAGATCCACGTGTGCGAGTCGACCCACACCATGATGGTGAGCAGGATGGCCGCCATGAAGCTGGCGATCAGCATCAGCACCAGCCCGAGCAGGCCACACTCGCACAGGCCGCGGGTCGCCACGAGGTAGCTGTAGTGGACGGCGCGGCAGTCCACCAGCGCGGTCAGCCCTGTCAGCAGCCGCTCGCACAGCTTAATGTCCGCGTTGACCGACCCAAGCTTGGGCGCTAGGCCGGCGTTCTTAAACAGCACGGGCGAGATCCTAGGAAGCGAAGCGGACGGAAGAAAAAGTACGTTAATGCAAAAGAACAGAAAGCAGCAGACGACGAACCCCCTCCACCAGCTCAGGCTTGGCTTTGGGACAACAATGATAACTTGGCTTATTTTTTTTCTAAAAGATCAATTTTTTAGAGTTAAACTTAACTTATTGATTGCCCTATTCATCAACAAAATCTATAATGTTCTACCTCCAGATGGCCATTTTCTATATTTATTTATTTATTTATTTATTTATTTATTTATTTAATTACTCATTCATTTATTTACTTTTTTATCTTAATTAATTTGAACGCCATGAATTAGTGAAGATTAATTCCTATTAGAAGCAAAAATTGCGCTATTTAGGAAGTGGTTAAAGTGAGAGAAGAGGAAACGGGAACGGAAAGAAGGTACAGGGTTTTCCAAGTCACTTTATAATGTTATCTTTGTTTTTCATCGCGTGCATAATGTTATTCCATATCACTTGGATATTTCATCATAAAATTTAAAAAAAATTTCAGTTTGTTTTTCAACACTTCAACTGTCAACAGGTCAAAGCTTCAAAGCCCGTTAAAAAAATCCATGGCAACAGACCGTTGTTCTGTTCATGCTGCAGAAATTAACAATTATTATTATTATTGGAAATTATATATCAGAGTTATGTGGAATAACATTTTGCACGCGGTGAAAAACAATGTTTCGAAAATGACTTGGAAAACCCTGTATGACAGTACAAGCTTCGACGTGTGCGGATAGCTAATAGAGATAATAAATAGCTAAATTAGGTTAAAAACATCGATAGTGCTTAGGATCAAACGAGCAGTAAAGCAAGACTGAGTAATATATCGTATTTTTTCTAAAGAATCACATCCCATAAGTTGACAACGGACTGCATATGGGGTAAAAGGAGACTTTCAAGCCGACTGTCAAGCCTTTAAAGGAAACCTTCAAGTCGAGTAATGTCTCTAATACTGGTAGGACTCTATATTTTGCTGGCATATTCTAATAGAGGACAAACTAAAGCAACATACAAAGTTTTAAAGCAGCAAGCAGGATCATTGAAGTCAACTGTTGAGCGAATTATTAGATAGAGAATTTGGCTAGCTCTGCTAATGACGCTATCTATAGGAACAGAAAAGATTAGTCCGTCGTCAAACAGTAGGTGTCGAATTATATTAACACGATTTATCTGCGTACCCAAACAAAAGTAATGATGTATCAATGAACTACGATCACGAGGAAGGTTTACCACCTAGCATTTTTCTGAACACACATTTAAAAAGTTGGACAAACATCAGCAGTACAAGAAGTTAACAATAGATGAGACGATCCCGCTCAGTGGCAATTGGAAGAAAGATTTTCAAATCGTCTGCGATCTGCGCGAGGAGATGGCCGGGATAAGACAAAAGGATTGAACAGACATCATTTATGAAAAGAATGAAAATAAATATGCGGATGACATCAATTTCATTCCTCTGATTCTTCGTGTACTGATTGTGAAAGACTTCAACTCATCCTAAATTCATTAGTTGAATGATGTTCTGCTAACTGTATGTCCATTTTACTCGTCCTTATGCCTTCGATTATAAGCTACTCGATGTATCTCTGGCTCGTGTTACCTCTATTTATGACCTTGGTGCTACACTTGATTGCCAGTTAATCTCCAAAAAACAGTTGAAGGATATAATAATTGAATCAAATAAATCCTTGGGATTTATACTCAGAGCTTCACCTGATTTTAGAGATCTTTCCTGTTTAGGAACTCTCTACTGCAATCTAGTTCGTCCAATTTTGGACTATGGCATGGAGTTCTCCTAGTATTGAGCGATGCACTAGTTTACAAAATGTTCAAAGACATTTCAGCAGGGTTATATGTTGATGTATTTTTGGCTATACGCAACTCCCTCTCTATGACCGCTACTACAATTATTTATTTTTCCATCATTGGGGCCCTTTCCGTTGTAAGTTCGTAGGCTGAAATTTCAGCCTGTCCGCTTTTTGCATTGTATAGCAGTTTTCGGGCAGCTATCTAATTGAGTATAATATACAGGTGGGCTTATCCCAAGGTGTATGAATTTAGAAGGCTGATTTTTATCGCTTCTGCTTATGAATAAATATTTTAAGAGTGTTTTGAGTATTCGTCAAGTCTCAAGAAAGCTTATTTGAACAAAAGTTTTCACCCATTTTTTTAAAAAGTGATATTCAAATTTGGATTTGAAAAACATGCTATGAGACCACCTGGACTACATACACTTTGATTTTAGATTCCACCACGTCATCTCTTTGATGCACCTTAGGGTAAATGTAAACAACACTGTGTTTTCGAGCAGGCACTCGAATCTGATTCTAGCTTTGAGGCAAGAATAATCTAGATTGAAAATTGCAGGCTAGTTTTTTGTGTGGTTTTGTATGGAGTGTTTACATTATTTCAGCCTCCAACTGTCAAACTCCATACAAAAAACTGACTAGAATCGTGAAGGGCCCCATTAAGCCAGCGACGTCCTGGGAATTAAGTAAGGGAATTGGCGGGTTACTTGCTTCTTCTATTGATACTCCCGATTTGCTTGCCTATATTCGTCTATATGTCTATATGTATCTTCCCGTGGCATCCGTTGATGTTCTCCTCTAGACATTGTTTTGTCATACAGGGTTTACCAAGTTACTTCCTAATGTAAACATTGTTTTTCAACACGTGCAAGAAGTTATTCCACATCACGCTGATATTTCATTTTCATCAAAATAGTTTTTAATTTCAAATGAATTCAATCTTCGATGAAATGTAAGATAAATGTAGATTTACATCTTGCTTCACATTTGAAAGTGACTTCCGATCCTCTGCAGTCCTGTTTCTGGTGGTTAAACTACTTTCAAGATCTTTTTGAATTTAACTCGTCTTTAAAGGCTTTCCACTCGTCTGCTCTTTTTTTTTTCAACAGTCTTCCTAACCTCTCTTTCTGTTTATGTATGTATATAAATGTATTTATTTGTGACTTTTCCGACGACCTTGCATTTTTGTAATTATATTCAAGTCAAGTTAAGATACTCAGTTAAACCTTAAAGCCAGACTGTGAAAGTAATAAATGAATAAAATGTATTGAATGAATGAAACTCACTTGGACACGGTGCTCATCGCGTTGCGCGCATTGTTGATCGCGTTCTGCGACTCACGCAGTCGCTGGGTGAACGGGTTCGAGCGGGAGATATCGCACTGCGTGTAGTAGAGCAGGATGTCGGCCGGCAGCTCGTGTGGCGCCTGGTGCACGAGAAAGTCGGCCGGATCGTTGCACAGGTCGCCGACGGCCACCGAGGTCGAGAGGTACAGGCCGGACATGAGCCACGAGCCGGTCACGGCCAGCAGCCCGCACACGCTGAACAGGATGAGGGCGCAGCGCGAGTGGCGCGCCACGCCGACCAGCAGCACCGCGCACAGGACGAGCAGCAGCGCCAGTATGGCGACCGTGCCGGGCCAACGTATCAACTCCCACTGGTCTCCTTTCTGCACCGAGACCAGACAAAAAAAAACAAACATTCCAAACTCATTAAAGCTCAAGAGAAAAACAGCGAGAGAGGGAGAGAGAGCTTACCGTGAGGAAGTCGGTTATGGTCAGGCCCACCAGCGGGCGCCGGATGTCGTTGGCCGCGTTCTTCGCGATCGTAATGTTGCCCTTCGCGGTCAGCAGCGCCTGCTGCAGCTGCGCCAGGGCGGTCTGGTTGTTCGTCTTCTGGTCGAAGATGTCCTCCAGCTCGGTCAGCTGCTGCTGGATCTTCATCGTGAGCGTGTTCTCGAGGATGAAGGTTTGGTTGCGCACGGACGAAACTACGCCGTCCACCTTCCGGCCGGCCTGCAGCACCTCGAGCAGCCCGTTGTGCAGGTCATCGTTGCCGTACAGGCCGAGCCCGATCGCGGCACAGCACAGCACGGTAACGATCGAGAGCGTCACCTTGAGGCTGGTGATCGAGTGGGCCGGCCGGGGCTTCCGGTCGCAGCAGCGCGTCAGCAGATAAAGCAGCAACCCGAACAGCGACACTATCAGCAGAGCGGCCGGTATCGAGCCGAGGATCCCGAGGCTCTAGATTTGGTGGTAAAAATACGAAAGGAATAAGAGAGAGAGAGAGAGAGAGAGAGAGTGAGTGAGAGTGATAAAGAGACATATAATGTAAGTTCCAACAGTCTGAAGCAGACATTCAACAGGACACAAATGTGTGAACATGAGGTCGTCTAATCGTTCATCGATCGATCGATTCATTCATCATTCTCACTGAAAGAGATGAATGAGGCCATTCAGTTCAAATTAATTGTTATTAATAAAAAAAACCGTTCCCATCCCAAAACAAATGACCCAAAAAGACATGGATGGAATGGAATTAAATTGCTCGTCACGGCACAGCCGCAGAGAAACCATCAATCACACTCGCGAAATAGGCTAGACCGCGATATGTCGTCGTTGCGGTGCCAAGCATTGTCAGAAAGCGGGCACCAACGCCCTATTGCAAAATGCAAATCTCCAGCCTCCCCAGAGGGGGCAACCTGCCAAATGAGATCATTAGCAGCAGGTACAGTCGGTATCATCATTTGCCACATCCACTTTCTCTTGGCAGGCAAATGTGTAGTAAAATAAAACACCAAAAAGAGTAACAGAAAGTGCCCTGAGCGCACAACGAACTACAAGATGTAACGAACGTTCGCAGAGCGCCTTCAAGCACCTAATAAGCACGAGACGCTGTACGGGTTGCAGAAATTGAGGCGCTCTAGAAGCGAAATCAAGTGGATAATGCAAGGATAATGCACGCCACCACCCGAGATAGCGGGCAACCATTGTTGCATATTCTCGCTCTACCACACTACCATACTCGCATGCTTGCTCTCTATCTCCCTCTCTCTATTCTACACACACGCGCATACTCACATTCTACGGTAAGAAAGAAAAGCAACAACAACAACAACAACAACAACAACAAAAAACGGTTCAATGCAAGTTTAATCACCTCGAGATAGACATCATTTGATGGGCGAAATGTGTTGTTGATCCGGTGGAAGGTGATGTTGTAGTGGGGCAGGGCGTGCAGCAGCTTCGCTATCAGCGGCACCCGATATTGATCGTCGTCCTCGGCCATCCCCAGGTAGCCCATGGTGGCGGCCGGGGTTTAGGAATGCTTCCGCCGCCCGCTAGCGACCCTTTACACCGGGGCAGACCGCGCTGTGCTGGCCGTCTTCAATGCAGCCGGTTGAAGCTGATGTAGGAGAGAGGGGAAGGAGAGTTGGGATTTGTGTGGGAGAGTGAGGGGGAAAAGTGTGTAAGAGAAAGAGAGAGAGAGGAGCGGTCCCCTCGCTGGCCCAGTTTGAATGGTGCGGAGTTTGAGCTGATGGATGATGGACGCCCCGCACAAAACCGCACGGCCACCTTTGGTTCGGGAGCGCACTACGGGGACACTACGGGAGTTCACTTCCGTTCTTTTTGCTGTTTTTGAAGCTGCCAGTACTCGCGGGGGAGGTACCACGACGTCTTCATGTACCGCGGAGAGCGACCTGAGCTGAGCGAGCAACGGATGTCTTCCCGATGACGCACCAGGGAGGAGACAGTGCGTCACCAAATCCCTGGGATCGCTGGGTGACTGGTGTTCGAGACGTGCCAGGCGACGGTATCGAACGCTGAAGAGGCTGCTCTTGAGCAAAACCTAACCCCCTGTGCCTATGCCTCTATTGTCTGAGAACGCTTTTAAGATGTTCTCGCTTGGTAGCTTTTCGGCTTTTGAAGTTATCACTGCAGTGCCATTACTTCGGCACACATACACACAAACGACACTCCTCTCTCACTGTGCCTGTGTGAGATGACGATAAGCGGAGGCCCTCCTGCGCTGCTGCTGCTCAAGATCTTCAATGTCCACGCGGGCTGCCGGGCAGATGTTTGCCCCGACGACCCTCCGGGGAAGTTGGTTCCGCGCCGCGGGTTGTCGCCCAGATGCTCGGCCACTGGGAACGGCTGTACGGGCTGCACACCCACACCCGACGACGGTACAAGGCTCTGCTGCTTCTCGTGCGATGACGGCTCACTGGCATTGCGTGCCGTGCCAACCACCGTTGCCGTTGCCCGTCGACTGCATCGCCGCAAAAAAAGGTTGTCGCCCCCCCGGGGTCTCAGCAGTCTTCGTGCGCCATCGCCCACAGCTTTGACGGATGAATCACCGGGACTTACTCGCTAGGGTCTAGGAGGGAGGTGACGGTGTGTGTATTTTTTTTCTTGTATATTTCTTCTACTCCTGTAGGACAAAAACGCAAATTCTGTGCTATCACACACACTCACGGTACACGTACACAAGGATAAACACGCGCGCACACGCACCCAGGCTCTTTGTTGTGCGCACCCGAGGCGCGTCTGTGCGAGACAGCGAACGAACGAGAGTGAGCAGAGCGTCCTTTTTTTTGCTTCTTCACTCCAGTCCCTTCCTGCCGTTCCGCTCCCTTTTGCACGGCTGCGAAATAGGGCGCAGGGAGCAACGCACGGGATTCGTGCTGTTCTGTCACGTTTTTTTGTTGCACACGAATTCACTCCAATTTTAATTTTGTTTGGAGTTCTGGATAAAAAAAAACTCCTGCAGGATTTTCACCAGGCGCGTCTTCTACAAGGTTCTGGCTCACAAATCACACCCCTTTTTTCTGCTGAGTTGAACGCAACACAGTACTGCTCGGGGACTGCACGCTCTGCCCTACTTTCATTCACTACAGCACACCGCGCACGTACGTGCACAACCGACGGTCGTGTCACGAATTTGTACGTGCGTTTGCACGTTTTGCGTCCCAACGTCCCAAGGCAACACAACCGACCAGAAGAAACCGTGCGGTACTCGCCTAAACGCATGCACTAAACACGTCGTCGTCGTGCTGGCGTTGCCTTCAATGCTCCGGTCACACCCTTGTTTTCTTTTTTCGTCATCCTCTGACGGCGAACGCTGGCTTGGGCCTGGAAGTCTGGACTGTGGTCGGTGCTGCCTGCCTGCCGTGCCAGGATAACTCGGGCCGCGAGAGCGTACGCGCCGAAATTGCCGGAGAGTACGAAAGAGCTGGCGAAGGTGTGGAGAGCGAGCAGACAGAACAATGCTGAATGAGCGGGAAATTGAGAGAGACATCAGGCAGACCATGTCTATGGCAGTTGAGATTGCGAGAATACCCGGCTCGGCCACGGAAGTGAGAACAGAGAGTGGAAAACTACGGGAAGTGCCATGGGATGATAACAGGAATAGAGGGGTGTCGTTTTTGTTTGCATAGAAGGGAGTTGTAGGGTAAAGGACCTTTCACACACTCTCACTCTCTCGCTCAAACACATACATAGACAATGACTTCTGCGAAGCTCTCTTCTGAGTTGATTCTCAGAACAGCACATGCTTTCCCAAAATGACTCTCCTGGAAAATAGGATCTGCTGGAAAAGCCCGAGCACGAGCACCCAGAGTTTCTCAACCCTCGCTGCTCTGCCGACGGCGACGACGGCTCCCTATTATCCGGGGTGTACCGCTTTTACGCTTTACGATCTCCAAACCGAAACGAGCCTGCCACACCTCTTCACTGCCAACTGTATTCAACATTGGGGTAAGGTGCTGCAATCAATTTGCTGCTATCGTCCATCTTGTGGGAAGACCCTCCTAGTGGCTAGACAACTCAGCAAACCCAAAAAGACGTCACGCAAGTAATGAGGACTCATGATCGTATCTTTCCGTATGAGACACATCAGACAGGTTGCTTTATTAAGAAGACCACGATAATTATTCTAGTGGTATCCGTTCTTCCCAAAAGAAAGACACCGCACACACACACACACCTCACAGACGTCGAGTGGCAAACGGAGACCTACCTCACATTTTTGGCACAGTAAAAGCAAAGCCTGGGTAGCGGACAAGTTGACAGTGTATTGGAGCAACCTCAGGACGGCACCGCTGAAACGCCCTCCTATTCCGGTTATCGTTCCGGGCTGGGATCGATGCGACCGAAAGCCCGGGCGTCCACGGTGGACCGTCAGATCGAGCACTGGCAGGCGGCCGCAATGGTGACCGTCTTGAAGCGCCAGTACTCGCGCAGCGGCTCCGGCAGCAGCGTGGAGTGGTGGTCCTGCTCGCCCGACTCGTTGTCCGACCGCTTGGTCAGCACCCGCACCTTGTACGGGATCTCCTTGCAGCTGGAGCCGCGCCAACACTTCCGGCTGTTGGCACTCCGGTTCTGACAGATCGCATTCACGATGTAGCGCGGGAAGTGCGTGTAGCCAAGATCGAGCAGCTCGTACTGTGGGAGAATTCGAAACGGATGATCTACCGAGCACCTTTCCTGATAATGCCCCCGAGCGCCGGGGCCACAACGGAGCTTACCTTTGTCTGGCACGCACAGGACGATGGGTACTGGGCATACAGGTCGGTCGATATCTCCCGGTTAAAGTCGGAACGCTTACGCGTCACGAACCCGGCCATGCTGGAGCCGTCCGCCGCTTCGGGGCGCTCCTCTGCGATGCCCGGCGACGCCGGTGAGTACCCGGCAGCCTTTGCCGAGCCCGCCGCCAGATGGCGCAGATAGTACCGGGCCCAGTCGTACTTGTGCAGTCGGTCGGCCAGCGGGAAACAGTTCAGTGGTCCCCCGTCGGTCGGTTCCGATGGTTCCGTTTGCTTGCCTGGCCCAGATTCGGATGGGTCACGCACCGGCGGACCTTCCGAGTCGCCGAGCTTCTGGAACGCATCGCTTGGAAACACCTCCGCGTACTTTAGTCGGCCATCGATGGGCGCCAATATCAAACCGAACAGAAAACCACACACAACCAGCTGCGAGACAGGAGTACAATGATTTGTAGCTCTTCTTTAGCACACTCCAATGCAAAGCAATGCATCTGCACTCACCGTTAACTTCATGTTTTGTTGAGCTACACTAGAGCCTGATGCAACAGCCTGTAATAGCTTCCTTGGGCGATGCCAATTCCACCAGACGCTTCACCAGTTCATCACTACGCCGCGTCCAATTCACTGTGAATCCAGCGACAAGATGGCCTGGCACGGAGATTACCTGGATGGCCAACAACTGGTGTACCACTAACCAGCGTCCACGTACGCTTGCTACGCTTTTATAATACGCCGGGGCTGCGTAGCTCGAATTGGAGTGCATCCAGCGGATGGCGTCGTTGCCAGTGGTTACTAATGGACGACAGGTCGCCCCCGAAATGGCGCCACGATATAAGATTACCTTGCATTGCGGAGCTAAACCATTGTGTTTTGTGCATCGCCATCTTCATCCACACACGAGCACGGATTGGACCTACTTCCTGTTGTTCCTGCCTTTTTACCAGAACTCGTCTTCGCTTTTCCACGGATTCCAGCAACGGTTTTGCTGCAGGTGCGTTGAAATAAGAACAATGGAATTCCGGTGGGTGTGATGACGTTTGCTCATTGATAAAATGTATGCCCTTGGTGGAGGAGTTATTATACGTGTACTGCGGTAATATGACTCCTTGACTGGGACGCGTGTATTTCGGGAAAACGATTCAACCGCCTTTGAACTAGTTCCGAGCTATAAGCTACATCTCTATTGGACAGTTGTTGTTGTTTGTATAGTTTAGAGAGGCTTTGGATCCAGTGGGGTTTTTCGCCTCTTTTCTATTGTATAAGATGGTAAAGTTGCTCTGGGAGTTAGGTCAATTGCGTTTGAAAAACGAAACATTACTCCTGAAAACTGAAGGTCATCGGCGTCGCACCAACCCGGAAGATGCACGTGATGCGTAAAGTCGCATCACTTGGCTAGGCCGAGTAATTCCTGATTGCATCCGTTATGGCGGTGCGAACGGGGCGGCCGTTAAGCTGTGAAGGCACGCCACACCACTTGATGGTGCAAACCCTAGAAGGGCGGAAGAGAAATGGATACTCTCGCTCACACACACATACGCACACCGACCAGGCTGAGACTGCGGCGAAAAATGTTGTATTGTTTCCTTTTTACATTTGTTTTATTTTTTCGTTTGTTGTCCCAAAGTACTGACAGGAAAATGGTACTTAAATCTTTAGATATTCCCGCATACCTCAGGCTAGTGCGAGTGGATGCGAGCGGGTGGGGGAAACGGGAGTTCTGGACTGTAAGGAATTCGAACACCGCATGCATGGGTTTCTGGACGCTACAACATTCCTTCAAAAGCCCTGAACCTGAGGAGCCTCAATATGGTAGAGCGAAATAGAAGCTGTAGAATGGTGCGCGATGTCAACCCCCCGACCAACCAGTAAGCCAGGGGAGGAGGGCCGGGACATAATCGCAACAAGGCATTGGATGAATGGGGGGGGGCTCTACCTGGAACTAGAGGGACGGGGTGGGTCCTGCAATTGGTACCGGTGCAATCGGAGGGCGATTTGCGCTCCCCGTCCGGTCGGCTTACTGCGGCAACTGGAACTGGAGCAGCCACTCGACACTCTGCAGGCGCTTATGTCTCGCGACCCACGACGCCCGGGAAGGCTGGCTGGACGGGACGCGGGCAGAGACAAAGAATGCACACACATACACACGCGAACTCCAGGCAGGTGTAAGCCCATCCAGCACTTCACGGAGGCAATGGAAGCCGTAGCAATGTCCCGTCCACCATTCTGCCCTGACAGGTACAGGTACAGTGTAGAGCGCGTCGCGTCTAAAACGCACGCTGATCGGATCGATCGATTCCTGCGGAAGGTGATGGCAGTGCACACCACCAGCGCCGCCACCATCACCACCAACAAGGCAAAGTTGAGAATCGTAGAAGCGGTGTACGCCTGCGAGCGACACAGTTCGATCCGATGCGACCGACCGGACGGGCCAGAAACGGTCACCAGACATCGCACCAGCTGGACGCAGGGCCGTCTGAATCCCGTACGATACGCCCCAGGGATTCTTCTGGTTCACCGTGATGAAGCGAAAGCAGCGCCGCTACAGGTATGGCACCTACGCCCACACGATGGACTACGTGGATGTGCAAGTGATTATTAGTGGCGGTGATGGGAAGGGGAAGATATGAAGAGTTTTCGAAAAGCACGCTGTACGCAGTCCTTGGATAGGCTTACTGTGTGGTTCTGCTACAGTTTTTCAATCGATTTTCCCTTGTGCTCAGTTTATAGCAAAAAAACACGCTCTTATGAAGTTTGCACGAATGACAAATTTCACAGTGATCTTCCTGAAACACAGAAATCACCTAGAAGAAACCCTTTGCAGACCACACTGGAGCATAACGTGTTCCAGTGTACCTCCAGCCCTATCAGAGCGCATCTCTGCACCTTCAAACCTCAAAACAGTGTGCATCCTCAAACAGCTCGCCCTTCCACACTAATCCGCAACCTTCTTCAATCCGCCTTCCAGGACGACGTTCAACTCGCTCCAGCTACAGGAGCTCGAGCGTGCCTTCCAGCGGACGCACTACCCGGACGTGTTCTTTCGCGAGGAGCTGGCGGTGCGCATTGATCTCACCGAGGCGCGCGTCCAGGTCTGGTTCCAGAACCGGCGGGCCAAGTGGCGCAAGAGCGAAAAGACTACCGGTGGCGGACCGGGCGGCGGCGACCCCGACCAGGACGGGCAGGACGTGCTCTCCACCAGTACCGGGGCAGCGACGACCTGTCCGCGCGCAGACGGAACGGGCGACAGTGGGGTGCTGGGATCTGAGGTGGGCTTGCTGGTTGACGCGGCCGATGCGACCGGCAGCAGCCGAATGCTCGACGACGACGAGGACGACGATGGGCTGGGACTTTCGGATGAGGTGCTGCACGGGATGGGCGGGGGACTGAAGTCCCAGCACCATTCCCAAGCGGTGGCCTCACTGGGCGGGTTGGGCAAAAGCCTAAACGATGCGATGTCGGGCGAACAGGCTGGACATCAACTGCACCATCATCTACAGCAGCAGCAGCAGCAACATCACCACCAGCACCATGTAGGACCTGGCGCGAGAACATCACTGCTGGATACGGTGGATGTGGTGCTGCCGGGAAGTTCGAGCAGTTCGGGGCTTACCTTCGACGGCGGTTCCCTGCACGGTATGACACTCGGGCTGGCGGACGATCCGACCGGCCCCGGTGTCGTCAGCTCGTCCGGCTACAGTGTGGTGGATGCGGAGCTGCCCCGCCTCACGATCGGCTCGCTGTCGTCGCCGGGCCGTCTGTCGCCCAACCTGTTCCTGAACCTCAACTTTGACCATCTGAACTCGCTCGATGGCAGCCGGTCGAGCAGTTTGACGTTCGAGTGGAACAGCTTTACCGGCGCCAGTACGACAACCTCGTCCGCGACGAAGCTCACACCCACCGGCACACCGTACACCACGACCTCCACCTCCGTCAGCAGCTCTGCCGACGGCTGCCTTGGGACGGTCAGTGCGGCCAGCCAGGATAGTGGCGGCTGCTGCACGCTACACTCAAACGATGGGTCCGCGCAGTCGCTACATCACCATGCACAGCAGCAGCAGCTTCAACAGCATCAGCACCACCACCATCACCACCATCAGCAGCAGCAGCATCCGAGCTCGGTGTACGAGGACGAGATGAAGTTCCTGCACGTGGACCACTTCGGTGCGATGGAGAGCTTCAAGCACGAGTCCCTCTTCAACCTCGATCAAACGTTGCTGAGCGCGTCCGGACCACCAGGCGCCAACGATCAACCGATCACGCTGCTTCAGCAGCCGTCCACACACCATCAGCAGCTGGCAACGGCACACCAGCAGCACCATCACCATCAACAGCAGCAGCAGCAGGTACTGTGCGGCACACATTCGGCGCAAAAGAGTTCGCTCCAACAGCAGCAGCAGCAGCAGCAGCAGCATCATCATCATCACCACCATCACCATCATCATCATCAGGCTGGGTCGGTGCAGCATCATCACCACGGGCACCACAGCCTCGGTGTGCTGGTGGATGAGCTGTCCGGCTTTCCGTCGCTCGCGGACCACCACCATGGTGGCGGGTCGGGGGAGGACGAGCCGGCCAGCGGGCAACCACCGGGAGCTGCTGCTACCTGCGGGGACGATCCGCAGCGGAGCTCTCCGTCCGAGCTGCTCGATCTCGAGCGCCCGATTAACATCCACATTAACGTGGAGGACGGACTCGACACGCTACACTCGGATGACGGCAAGTTTTGACGGCAGGCCCCATTCCCGACAATCCTTGTGTCGATGATTGAAACGCCATTTTACAGCTAGATACCAGTAGGAAGGGAACTGCACCTTCCGAAACCAAAAAAATAGTGCCAGAACAGTGGTTGAGTGTGGGGGTGTGAAGGCTTATTTCAGTGAATCTCCATCGGTCGGACTTCAGCAAGTTACCAAGCAACGACAGAGCACGCCAGCGATTCACAAACCCGTGTAGCGTGAATGGGTTACGGTTTTTTTTTCTGTTTTGTTTCTTTGTTATCTATTTATTCTCCCGACGACAACCATCAAGCGTTCTCCACCAAGTGCTCAAGCGTTACCTTTTTTTTAGTTTTGCGTGTACGTTACGTAGGGAAATTTTTGACCATACTGTGCCATGCTCGCTACACGTCATCCATTTGTGTGTAGTTGGAGTTGAAGGTTTGAGATAAAATAAAAAGATTTAGACCGTGTTAGACGAACCTGTTTCACAACCAGTTGTGAGTGTGTGTTTGTGTATCTCTCCATGTATTTGCTTTTTTGGAATACTAAAGGTCAAGCAAGTACTCATGATCCTTAGGATTTTCATTATCTTTATACAAAGCCGTTATACAAAGAACTCTCGAGAATGCCCACTTCAGACACTGATCTCTTTTGTGTATCATCATATCCTGCTCGTCTTCACCATCGTCAGAATGTCGGGGCTTTCAAACGACCAGATAAATCACCTAAATTCGTCGCTTTGGGGCGCATTTCGGGCACATTAGAAGGGATCCCTGCAAAAGTGGACTCATTCCAATAGGGAAATTACTCACATTTCGCTGAATAATTTTTCATGTCATATATTCAGCTGGAGTATTTTAGGCCATTTTGAAATTGATGTAGAATGTTGCCCTCAGAATCGCAGAAAACATTCCACGAGCCACGATCTTTTTGTTCTTTTTTTAATTTTAATATTAGCTATTAGGAGGTTGAACTTCTTCAGCTCTTTGCTGATATTACTCATTGCGAGCACTTTAAGTTTCATTTCGGTTACTCATAGGAGATTAGTAAGGTACGGATTAGTTAGGTTTGGGAACAGTCAAACCATTTGGATGACAATTTGGAATAAACTTGAACTTGTACTTCAACGACAAGATCTGTGATGTTTGAGATAATAGTGACTAGATTGGGAACGTAGTTCCTATTCTTTCCAATTTCCAACAGGGAAAATCCAGCGACTTGGAACGATGAGCCATGCCTTAAATGAGACGAACAATCAACACAAGTCTATTCTGGAATGTCTGTTATCAATTCTGCCCCAATTAAAAACTTCGAAAATGGTTTCTGCAATCACGAGGCTCACCTGAGTGACAAGTTCAGTGAAATATTAATATATATATATATATATATATATATATATATATATATATATATATATATATATATATATATATATATATATATATATATATATATATATATATATATATATATTATTTTTTCCCTTTTTAATAGCTATCAAGCCTTGATTTCGTTTCGGATATAATTTCGAGCCGAACAAATGTTTACACCAGGCGTCGCACCAACTCTTCTAACCCTTTTGCTAGCTGAGGAAAACTACGTACATGACGTTTTGGTTTTGACTTGTTTTTTTATTGATTAATGATGATGTCTTAATGATTCTGTGTTGCTGCTGTCCCGTCATACTCTTATTAATCCGTTTACCATAAATACACCCACGCACACCGTACCCAAGCATTGCGAGACACACGCGTGCGTACTCCGACTGTCACAAGATTTGTTCATTGTTTTCATCCAAGTTGTCTTTTACTCTTCCCCGTTAGCAAATATAAATCTTCCATTCGTCCATTGCAGAATCCGACTGAGGAGTAGGCTCTATAGTGGAGTTATTGCACCAGTGGCACTTGTGTCACAGGCGGGCATGCGTGTGTCCCCTAGCGATAGTTCGGTGAGCGGGGGGTCGTTAAACGTTAAAGTTTGACGTTCGGTATCTCGCTGGTACATAGAAACACGTTTAGCAAAAAAAAATGGTTTTATCACTTCTCACATCCCTGCTCTTACTACCTTGCTGCTCCGCACATTGCTTTTCTGTTTTTTTTTCCATTCTGGACATGTTCACATTCTTCATTTGCTATAAACTAGCATTTCTTCACATATCTTTCTTTTTCGTTTAAACCTGATTGAAGCTTTTGGGATCGTTTATGTTTCTTTTCGCTTGTTCACAAAAAACACTTCACCCTTCCCTGTTGCAGGACGACTGTCCTCGCTTACAGATTTTGAGGGTAAGTATTAAATATATTCGAGTGTGTGTTGTGTGTGTGTATGTATATAATATATGTATAGCAATAGAGTTATAAAAAAAAACTAAATTTTCCTCGATACACGAGAATCCTCCTCCTTCTTCCCCGTTCGTGCTATACTCTGGGTTACTGCAGTGGTTCATTTTTAAGTTTCACTTTTTAAATAAATACAAAGGTTTGCTTACTTTTTCCTTCTTGCAATCGTATCCATACAAGGAGACACACACACACACACATTCACACCCACACAAATGCACAGTTTCTTGGGAAGATTGGTTCTTCGAGCTGCTTTCGAGCTGTTTTTGGAGCACTACATTCTACGGTTGGACTGAAGTAAGTGTCACAGCAGTGGGTTGCTTGCGTGGGTATGTGCGTGTGTGTATGCTGTTGGTCTCTCCCTGGCTGGTCGCATATAATACGTATCAATATACTACTAGGGCTAAATGAGTGTAAGGTGTGTATCGTTCGCTTCGGTTCCTCCCTGATTTCTGATGTTATCATCATGCCGTGCGATTGTGTTTTACTTACTACACCTGCTATAGTATATGTGTGCATGCGTGGGTGCCTATGCGTTTTATGTAGATAATAGAGATTTAATTGCATTTTACGCTGGCACACACACGCACGCGCACAAGCAAATGTTTGAATAAATATCGTAAATATCCGTAGCGCTTTCTGTCAAATAAGCTTCGACCGATGGCAGTGGAGGCTTGTCCTAAAACGGATCCGGCATCCTATCCAACCACACTACTGGCTCCCTTATTCTTCGTTGACTGAGGAAAGGAAGGGAGAAGCACTGCTACAATTGTATGTTATTTTTCTTTTTTTTTAACTCGGGACGGGATAGAAAGACAGAGAAGAAGAAAAAACACAAATCGACGACCTTCCCGATCAGATTTGGAAAGTCTGATGTCTGCTGAGTGTTGCTGCTGTTACGGCTATAGCTACTGGACCGATGCTGGCCTTTAGTATTCCCACTGGGTGGCCGTATCGTAACCGGTGTCGACGAGCTTGAACGTGCCATTCTTGGTGGCGCCCAGGTAGCGGCCATCGCTCGAGCGCAGACAGATGCGCGTCGGTTCGCGCAGCTCGATGAAGAACCCATCGCACGGTACGTCCGAGTCGGCCGCAATGCCTTCGCCATCCACACGCCAGTACTTGCCATTCTGACCTGCGAGTTTCACGAAGAGAAAGATAGAGAGAGAGAGCGTACGTATTAGTAAAAGAACGGTCACATGCTGGCAGTGGATCGCTGGCAGCCTTACCCTTGAAGTGTACGATGCCCTTCTGGGCCCGCTCGACCAGAATCGTCTCGTAGATGGCTTTGTTGCACTCGAGCTTGTTGCTGCCCGGCGCACGGTAGCCGACGAAGCCCTGCTCGCACTTGAGCACCAGAATCGGCCGGTTGATCAGATAGAAGTAGAACTTGGTCGTCTCCTCGATCGCCTCGGCCGTCGCGAACAAGTGGCCGGAGCGCTTGGTCGCCAGCAGCTTGCCGTTGTTGGCGCGGAACGACACCGACCCATCGCCGTGCCATTCGAGCTCGAACAGTGCGTCAGCCGAGCGGCGGTTGCCGGTCGCCTGGATGCCGCCGCCGGTCGACAGGCACCAGTAGCGGTCCTGCGTGGTGCGCAGCGCCCACCGGTGGGCGGACCAGTCGAACTCGAGTTGGAACGTTTCGTTCTCGCCGATCTCGTCCTGGTTGGCGGTCACGTCCACGCCCTGCTTCACCGACACGTACTTGCTGTTCAGTGCGGCGATGAAGGACGCCTGCGGCAGCGAGTCCTCCAGCGAGAACAGCTCGTCGCGCGTCACCGTCTGCGAGCGGGACTTCAGCACCGCCTTCGAGCCGATCGGCGACAGGTACAGGCCGTGCCGGTCGCGCAGCGCCAGATGGCCGCTGTGGTACTCGGCCGAGAACAGGCAGTCGTCGGTGCACTTGTTCTCCAGCTTGCCGTTCGAGTTGAGATACCTGGGAAAGGGCCAAGATTAACCGATTAGATAGGGAACATTGGAAGTCGGGCGATCGGCGCTCAACCCCGCCGTACACTTACTTGTTGTTGCACGTGTGCAGCGCATAGCGGCCGTCCTCGTCGGCACGGAACTCCAGCGTGAACAGCGTGTCCTCGCCCCACGGAATGTTGGCGTCGACGTGGATCTCGTCCTGCGTGTCGGACAGATGGGCGAAACGCTTGCGACCGACGGAGCGCAGATTAACCTACACAGCCAAATGGGGAAAAGGGAAGTCGTCAGCGTCGTTTGGCAGCGTCAGACACAGCGCTAGCGCTACAGTACACCCAACAGGCACCACAACATACCTGCGGCCGAGCGGCAAGATGGACGCTCCACAGCTCGCTCTTGCCCGGGGCCTTCGCCGTGCAGGTGAGCTTTTCCGGCGTGCCGCCGAGGAAGTAGCCGCGCTGCTCGTTCTTCAGCGCCCAGCGGCCCGAGTTGTCGTCGGTGATACTGATCTGGAAGCGGCTGCCCGCGTCACGCTCCTCCGACTCGCACAGCACGTTGCCGAACGTGTCCACCGACAGGTAGCGGCCCAGGTGCGACTTCAGATAGATGATGCCTGGAGTTTGGGGTGGTAAATTGGAGTTTGTAGGTGTGAGATACTTCGCCGTCCAGAGGTTTCGCTTCTTCCGCTTTCTCCAGACTTTGGTCCCTTCCCTTCCTTTCACCCGGGGCGCACCTATTGGAGCTAAGCCCAAAGCTTAAAGGCGCCGTGTGCGAGCGTTTGGCAAGCGGTGGAAATGTTTTTTGTCTGCTCGCACACGCAATCTGCGAACCGAAGCATCCACCAACCGGCCAGCCAACCGAATCATGATGGATGCACGCACACACACACACACACGCCCAGTGCCAAAGCGTGCCAATAAAGCAAAAGGCGCCGGAAACGAGCCGGCACGCACCGGTGCACGCGATCTTCCTCATCGCAAAAGCTCAGGCAAACGCACGTCCGTGGTGTACTAAAAAATTCAGCGCACCGAGGAGAAAACGCAAAGAAAATTGCCCGAATTGGAGAGGAGAAACATCGGCGGCCGATCTTCTGCACCCGAGCAAACACTCCAATCCGGCATCTCACGAAATGACAGTAATTTATGGGAAAATGAAATCGGTAGCCTCATCCACGCGTACGTACGTGTGCCTGTGCTCCCGTTTTTTGCTTCTACTTCTTTTTCCCCACCCCTGCCCAAGCCACAGATATTTGAGGGCGCATCAAAAAATCAATCGACCATCGTATCCTCTCAGACCCTCCCCAAAACCTGCCGATAACGGTAAGTAGTGGTAGAGCTGTGCGCCATTTTCTCCATCATCCCCGTGCAGCTCTTCCACAACAATCAAAAATCGCAGCTCTCCCTCCTCTTCGGAGTTATTAATTATGATACAATTATATGAAAGCGCTCAGAAGAAGCACACAGCAGAGGAGGGTGTACAGCGGACGAAGCTCATCCACTCGGAACCACTCGGGGATGTTATCTAAAGCCTAGTGCGCCCAACTTACTATCGCCGGTGGTGGACGGTTCCAGCGTCCACAGCTGCTTCTTCTTCAGGCTGGCCCCGTTCGCGTTCAGCTTGTAGCCGAACGTTTCGGCCGTCATGTATTTGTACTGGCCATTGATCAGTCCGATCGTCCACCAGCCCTTCTGCTGGTTCTGTAGCAGGATGTCGCCGTTTGTATTTATCTCGTAGCCGGAACCATTCATGGTGGCGACGGTCGGTTGGAGATACAGGGTGACTGCTTGGGAAGCTCGAGCCGAGCCCGCGGGTTTGCACGCAAAAGATGGTCCGGTGACGGTTCCGGGCACGACACACGCGATTCGCTGGTTCTGGAATTGGAAATGAAATGCAAGCAAACGGAAAGAACGATCAGTCAACTTCAACTAGCAGCACACGCGCGGTGTGTATCTCTTGTTCGGGAGGGAAGATCTTCGAATATCCAATATCCATCGGAGCTGCCAACATTGCGTCTGATGAGGACGGTTGGTGGACTCGTCGTGTAAGCGTGGACCTTGAATATCCATTAGCTGTACGCTACTGTGTGCCAGACTAGATATTTCCTTCCTTCCTTTCTGCTTAAAATCCCTCACAGCACTAACGCACAATGCCATTCTTTTCTACTTTTGTGTCTCGTGCCTGTTTAATTCCAATAGGACACTCGCCGTCCCGACTTCTTGGAGAGCGTCATCGGTAATGCACTGCACGTTCGGCCATCGTTGCCTGAATGGGTAGAAACTTCATAACAATCCATCACTTGATCATTCAAGTCATTCAAAACCATCACTCCCACACTGGTTGGAGGTCCCCATATTTAGATTAACTATTCCACACAGCACGTGCCGCCGTTCGCGGTGAGAATAACTGCCAACACACTTCTTGCCCGACCTTTCCCAACGAAGACGTTGGGCGAGAGCATGCCTAACGATCGCCGGAAGCAGGAGTCATCAACTCTTTACAAACACACACAAACATACACAGCTATACAAAAGCACTTAAAATCTGTGGGAGTTCCATCACTTCCGCCAAGCCGTGCAGCGGTACAGCGTGTTGATTGGAGTTGTAGGTGGACGAACTTTTCAGAAGTTGTTGGTGTGGTTGAGGACGACCGATTGGAAAGGACAAACCGTGGCAAAAGTGCATCCTTATAAAAAAAATGCACACACACACAACATATTCACCTTGAATTTACTAAACCGAAGATACCCCCAAAAACAGCTAACGCGAAACGAACACGTCGGACGGACGGCACACCAACTACCCTCAGCCTCGTGCGGACTTCAACTGCAGACTGTGGACCGGTGTGGACTACTGCGACGCACTGCTCAGCCAGGCCCGGACCCAGGGGCCCACCGAGCTGCAGCTGCTTTGGCTCAGTGCGTCCATCAGCTCCCCCACCACCAGCTTCGCTGCTCTCTCCTTCGCACCCGTGTGCGCTTTCTCTACTCGCGGTGCCCCTTCCCGTTCCATCGCTCTCTTTCGCCGTCCCGTTTCGCTTCGATTCGCAACCCGGCAGTCAGGGGAATACCCACGGCACAATCATCGGTTTTCGATTCTGTTTTTGTGTTTTTGTGCTTCGCTTACTTGTAGCCGGTGAGGGCGCAAGCGGCGAGAGCCTCCAAGCATTCGGGTTCTTAATGATGACCGACCGGACCACTGCCCGGGGAAGGCTTGGCGATTAGCGTGCTACACAGCAGCACTACACCCTCTCACCCATTCCAAAACCTCCACCCCGTCATGACTCATCGTTGGGAGGGGGGAGGGTGGTGGGGAGCGAAATAGAAAAAGAAAACAAAATTGCTTCGGCAAAATTCTCGCCACTTTGCCGCCCCGAAACCTTGGCAGCAATCGATGCATCCTCCCGTACATTGCCCGTTCGCCGCTTATCGCCAGTCCAGCTTACTTTCGGCGAGCTGCAGTTGTTCGTCGAAGCAGATGCGGAAAGCAGACTGATAAAGATGACGATGGCCGGTCGCTCCGGGCTTGGCGAAGGTTTTTCGTGATAAGGCTGTGACTATTGGCAATGTTCAACAGGCGCTGGCGTTATCCCCGGAGGTCTCGGTCACAGAGTAAACACACAAAGTCGCGTGCTGATTTCTGGAGGTTGCGTTGCCGTTTATCTAATGCAAATATTCCGCTTCGAATCGGTACACAAACTTCACGAAAACCAACAGAAGAGGGGACCCAGCTCAAGACCTCTGGGAGATATTCAGGAATATCTGTTGGTGGATTTTTCGTTTGTCTGTGGGTGTTGCGCTTGCCCTCGAGCCTTAACACAGGATGTGTCACGTACAAACACGCACGTCCCGTATGCCATCCATCATCGCTTCAGTCGCACCACTTCGTCCGGGCCGTCTGAAAAATGGTGAGCACGGGGTACGCCATATTTCCATAATGTTAATGCCGAATGCAGTGCGCGCGCACACACACAATAAGAAAAACGGCTTCCAGTTTGAGTCGGTGAGTCATACGCGCCACTTCGCACGTTCCTTTGGCCTTTTCCAACCGACCTAAGAACTGCATCCGGTGAAACTATTGCCATTGGATGTTTGTACATATATATTTAGATTCGTCGTGTTTTCCAGCGTCGTGTGTCGCATGCTCTGTGCATATGCGGGCCCTCCGCCCGCCAACATGCATCCAAACAACGCAACGGTGTTTAAAATTGAAATGCGCAAACAAAACGACCCAAAAAGGAAGTCGAAATGAATTTTAAAAAAACGCACGAGGCGTTGCGCGCGCTCCCTCAAGGTCAAGAGCAAATACGGAGCAGCAGCAGCAGTGTGTGTGTACTTTTTTGTCGTTACAGAATAAAAACCTTTATCGCTGTTGTGTGCCCTCTTAGCTATCGGGGCGCAGAACTCAACAGCAGAAGAGAGCACATACGCTGCCGGCTCTGTTCCAAATTTAAACCATTTCTTCGGGGAAGCAGCAACACCGAACCGGCCGCGAAGAATGCACAAGCGCCTCTTCACCGTTCACTGCGGGCCGGGTGAAACCTAACGGTGATCGGTACGGTGAAAGAGAGGTGATCTTTGTCTTGACTGACACGCACACGCACAGTGAAAGCGGGGCGAGAGAGTGTGTAGCCTTGGCGCAAATGAACAACAACACACCAAAAAAAAAACAGTCCAACGGGCTGGAAAAGTCGCGCATGCAACACGGTATGGTATCCTCCACGCGCGAAGAGACAGCAAGAGGGTCTTAGGGCCGAGGGCATTCCCCCAACGCGCTTCCCTCCTCCGCAACAGCTATTTTCAGCGCGAGTGATCGCAATCTTTCGCGCAATCATTCCCATCTCTTTGTGTTGCGCACTGCCGCAACATCGGTTTTTCGCGATCTCGAGACGCACATGTGTTTCACACCCCTCCCTCTCGCGCTGGTTGTTTCCTCGTGCTGCCCGACACCCACCATCATCCGTATCGCGGTACTTCATATTTTCGCTTCCACTTCGATCTGCCACTACAAAACGGACTACACTACTGCCCAGGCGGTGTTTTCCTTTTTTCCCCGGTTTGCTCTCCCCCCTTAGCTCGTGGATCATATCTCTCTTAACGACTTTCTTTTTCTTCTGCTTTTTTTCCTTCTTCTCCTGTGTGTGTATGTGTGCTCTTTACTAACGGGCGTTGCACTTTTTTTCATTGTGCCGGTACTTTTCTCCACTTTATGTGCAAATCGGGCCTAAAGTGAGTGAGTTTGTTTATGGTAGCGTTCACAATCAAGATGCAGACGCAGGGTCATGTAGGGAGTAAAAAACATGTATGTACACAGTAAACATCAGCATAGCAGTTTTTTTTTAATTTCCTTCAATAAGCAAACGCTTCAGAAATCTGAGCACAAACATAGAGGCAAAACTAACATATCGTAGTTAGAAAAAAAAACATTTTAAATAACACAAATGTTTGGCAAAGAGACGAACGACCAGTGCGCAATGACTGCTGCCCGACCACCACCAATCTGATTACGTCTTACGAAGCTCGGAAGATTGGGAGCAAGATTCGCAAAAGCATCCAACACAAAAAGAAGGAAAACCAAAGGAAGGAACCCAAGCAAAACGAAGGCACAATAAACAAATTCGAGCGAGTAAAATAATAGCAACAACAACCAACAAAAAAAAACAAAAACACCAAACAATCGAGAGAAAGAAAGAACAACGTTTGCGGCTAATTGACTCTCCATACACCCGGGGGCCGGACTAATGAACACCTCATTACGGGCAGCACCTTTCCAGGAGCAGGACAGGGGAACGGGAAGGAAAACAAAGGAGAGGAGAAAGGCCTGCGCGCTGACCAACAATGCGCACTCCGCTCATTGTGGGCTTCCCTGCTGCCCTCATCATGTGCAATCGGCGCAACCCCTTCTTTATGCTGAGCTAAATCTGCGCGCCGCGATCAATATATGCACCATACTCCCCTCCCAGGGTTGAAGATAACTTTAATCACACATACACACACACGCGCATTCATCAAAAATCTGCTTTTACAGCGAGGTGAAATGTGGATTGTAATGAAAAAGCGCTTGCAAGCGCCTATACTGTTTGTTTCCTTCTTTTTTCCGCTGCTCATTGCTCTTGACACTCGGTTGCCAATTAATCTACGACCTTACGGAACCAATGACGGGGTAGGCAGACCAGGGAGAGGAGGGAAGAGGAGGTTTTGGTGTGAAAAAGATGATGTACCACACTGCACCGTTACAGGCACAACCCCTCCCCCCTCTTTGTATACGGCTTTAAACCCTGAAGGATTTCTATTTTTTACTGCTGTCTTCGATTATCATCTTTGTGAGTTTATGGGCTGTATTTTCTACTTTTTATTTTTTTTTGTTTTTTTTTTTGCTAATGCAGTGTTACAATTCCGTTTTTATAGCACCTTGCATTCCACCTGTTGTTTCACTATCAGTTTTCACCCAAATTATTGCTGCGCAGTAAAACATCGCATTGGTGCAATACTACAAATTTGGTCCTTCGAGCCGGATTAACACTTCTTTTTGGCGATGTTTTTGCTTTTTTACGACCCCAAGCATTAGGGATGTTTTTTTTTTATTTTATTTTCTTCTCCTGCTGTCTCTATGCTTCTTCCCGTACTCATTAATCCACCACCTTATCCTCCCCTTTTCCTACTCGCCTGCTAATCTCTATCTCCTTCTTCGTTCGTCATCAATCATTAGAGCCACATTTTTTTTTTCATCGGTCATTCCAAGACGAACCGAAGACGGGGAGAAGACAGCGAGCGCAAATGGCCTCGTTTTTCTCTATTGCTTTTACTGTTGTAAAACTCCTCTTCTTCTTTTCTTCTCCTTTCCCGTTTTTATTTCGGCCGGTGTGATTATTTATTTACACTTAATTTTCCACTCGCCGGACCCAATATATACACGGACCGTGGTGCACCGTTGCCTAATTAGATGTAACTGTAACCGAAGCCAGGGAGAAAGAGAGCGAGAGAGAGACATACAGAGAGAGAAAGGCTTTCGCTTCGGGGCACAAAGGCTAGCGGCAGCACAGCTGAAAGAAATGGACAGAGCGCAGCAGTAAGCAACGAACCCTCCAAACCGAGTGCAAGAAAAAAAAAGCACGTACACTAACTGCACGCGAAGAAAAATTGGAAAATCCCTGCCAATTCGCCGGCTGCTCCCGTTCTTCCCTTTTCGTCATATAGCCCCGCAGGCTGTGTGTGTGTGTTTGTTGCAAACGGGGCCGAAACGGGATTTATTTGCAAAACGGTATCGAACAAACAGTGACCGAAAAATCGGACACCACACACCCATTCCACCCCTTTCTCCCAATCACACACACACATACACACATAAAGAAATTTGAATTGCATTTTGTGATTTCTTTTCCCTCTGCATACCGTTCAAATTTTCATCTATAATGCCGTTAAAATGGTGAATAAAATATGATGCCTGTTGGGGCCAGATGGCAACGGGGGAAAGGTGGGCAGGAAGGAAGCTAAAAACTGCACCATTTCTTCCACCACTTCCGCCTCAGAAATCATGCGGAAGAAGGTGGAGAGATATACATTCTTACGGTTATTATAATTTTCTTCACTGTATTTACGTGTGTGAGTTCTACACGTTCCACACCCAGGGAAAGGGTTAAATTGGCCACCGTACGCATTAGAAAGGAATGATTTCCTCCGCATCGGAATCTGTAAAATTGCATTACCTTTTGATTTGTGCTCCAACAAAAAAACACAAAAGCGCGCTTCCGATTGAGAATGGCGACGAGAGAGCCGCATAACATTTCCGGACAAAACTCGGCACTACTCCGATAAGCAGCGAAAAAGAAAACAAACGCCGACTTGCTTTATTGCATTCATCGGCCGCTAACGTGCCTAATGAGATGCAAGCCCGCTGCATGGGATAGTTCACAAGGTAAAGCGCATTCCACTCCAGCTGCATCATCTTCGTGCCTTTTTTCTCATTGCGAAGGCTGGCACTCTGCTGCCGGCACTCGTCATTCGAAATGTAATAAAAGTGTAAAAATAGAATGAGTCATGGCGAGCGGAAACATAAATGTGCCCGGGCAGTCGAGCGGGCGAGCCTAGCGGGAAGTAGTGCGGGAACAGCACACAGATGACTCAAAACCCTCCTGAGCGTGTGTGTATGTGTGTGTGCTAAAAGTGCAAATCGAGCTCGCCTCTCAACGTGTGCTCGGGGTTTTACGGCCCGCAAAAAAACCCTTACAACCCTGAAGCCCCTGTTCTGCCCCTGGATGAGTGATGGCACTGGATGGAAAAATGGAAAGAAAATAAAAATATTCACACACATACTCCCTCGATATGTTTTCTCCCAGGTCGTTCCGCGTTCCGGGGAAAATAAACCCAACCCCAACACACAACACATGCTCGGCAGACACACACTCATCTGCCCGAGAATGCAACAGTCGCTATGGCCATGGGTGCAAGGGCGTGAAAACCCCTCATGCCATCATCTGTGCAGCACATTGTTGTGTCCTCCCTGGGCATACGGTAACTAAAGGGATCAACATCCCACGTATCGAAGAGTGTAGCCTTTGTATGCATTTTCCAGACTCGCACACTTCACACACATTGGTGCGCAGGCGGCAGTGCGAGCAGGAGCATCAAAGAGAAACCCCCTACAAAACAGGGAGCATTGCGCAGTGGAAGTTTCCGCTGCTATAGACCATAGACAAACACAGACTCTGCGCAGTTTGGGAAAAGCCGGTCCCTAAAGGTAGACAAATAAATATGACTGCTTCCTCATGCTATTTCAGCGTTTCCTGTTGCAGTTGATAGCCTCAAGATACTGTCCTGAAATTCATGTGCTACATTAAATTCTATTCAAAAGAAGTTCAGGGAAATAATGTACACTGCTATGGGGAGGGAAACTGCTATACGCGTTTCTCAGTCTCTGGAAACTATTCGGAAAAAGTCATTTTTTCGAAACAACAGGATGACTTGCCCATTACTCAGACGTTGCTAGGATACAGCGGTGCCAGGGAGCCCGCAGGACGCGTTGACATGGCAATACACTTTCCCTTTCTCGTTTTATCGCCCTCGACGCGGTCGCTTCCTGCACGACTGCGCAGTGGAGAACGAACACTTCGGACGAGCTAGGAACCAGAGAGGTACATCAACCTCCCAGTGTCGGTAGTTTTTTCCCCTGAGCTGTACCACACCCAGATGACAGCAGCTCCGAACAAAACAGAAATCCTTAAAGCGACATTTCCTGACGACCGACTCAGATTGGGCGTTGGTCCAGGTTTTCTTGAGGTTAGCGCCGCGCCGCAAAAGAGACTTCTTCAGCCTTCCAACTGAACAACAAAAAACTACCGGCAAATGGAACAGAAGGTACTATCAGAATATCTCCCAGTTCCTCACCGGAGGTAATTCCCTAAAAATATACACCACACAACAATCAATAATGCATAGAGAGTTCAATAGCCGCGGCTCAATCTTTCTCTCGCAACATCGCTCTAGGGAAGGAAGCTTTTTTCTTTTTTTCTTCTTCTGATGGATCTTCTCGCCCACGCACTCTAAATCAGCCCGCTGGGTGAAGAAGGCGGCAGAGATCGAACGGGAGGAGTGGTTTGTTTTGTTTTCTTCTTTATTTATAGCCATCGTCGATCTATTGCCGATGGATTTAACCCCGTGTCGGAGCGATAGCAGGAGCGATTGATGCCCTGGAAGAGTCGAGGAGCTCGGGTCATTCGATTAATCGCTTCAGAGGGTCGTTTACCTATACACTCGGTTGCGCTTTCATCTTCTCCCAGCAGCTCGCTCATACACTATCTGGGGCGTCAACCCGACAGAACGATCTTCAACTGTCAGTATCAATCTCTATGTTATGTTTTTGTTACAACTCGGATTTGTTGAAGGGCATGGACTTTCAATTAGTTGCAGAGTGACATCTTGGAAATTGAATTTAATGTCCAGTTAATTGTTTTAGGCAACTATACAGTTTTAAAGAAGATGCATTGTGGTACATCGATGCTCCATAAAGGATCAAAGTCTAGAGCAGATATATTTCCAATGTAGTTGAACAGAAAGCTGCCTAGCGTACTCTTCTCAGTCTGGTTCATGTAGTTCCTATCCCAGGAATCGAGAAGTAAAAGTCCCCAGCGCCAGCAAGTACCGTTTTTCTCTGGAGTGACGTTAGATGCCAGAGATCGTGGATGACGGATCTCGCACCGTCATTCATCAGAGCGCTGGAGCTAGGCAGAGGAATTGAGCCAAAGAGAGCGAGAGAGAGAGAGAGCTCGACGGCACACGCAATCGTACGCGCCGCACCAGAGGTACGCAGAGAAACTAACTGTACCCGTAGCGCAATTGCCCAGAGCCGGTGGTGTTTGTGTTACGCTTCTGCGATTACGCTTCAGACCACCACTTCGCCATCATCATATGCCCGTGAAACGAGATGTACTCCACCGCTCGCCGAGCCCCGGGGGATCAGATCATTGGCCGATCCACATTGCAGACGGTTCGCTTCTTTCCTCCACTTCATTCCACCACTGTTCAAGCCACATCGGCCGGCTTCTTGCAGAGCAAGTTGACCATGACCGTGAGGAGCAGAGCGAGCGAAAAGGAAGGCTGGCAGACGCGGGCGGAGGAGGCAGTGCGCGTTTTGTACCGCGACGTCTCGAAAGCCCATTGTTGTGCGCTACCTCCAAAACACGTTGATTATTATCGCACGCAATGGAAGCAAAAAGCCCCCCCCCCGCCCCCTTCGGCTGGGCAGAGCACTCAACCCAAGCCGCTAAACGTGACGTGCGGTTAAGCACACACAATTGGTTGACACAATACAGCGCGTTGCACTAACGAGGTAGTGGTTAGCGATAGTAGGTGATTCAAGATTCAAGATGTGCAATCTGCATGCCAAATTGCACTCCTGCCCCTAGCTCCTCGTAGCGCTGTTTTATTAACTCCTTCTGCACACGGGATTTCACACAACCTTCTTATTTAGGAATAGACGACGAACGCGCAGAGATCGCAGAAAGGGAGAAACCGAGCGAGAGATTCTTACAGACCATGCCATCGCCATGTTGGCTTGCCTCACAATACGACAAGAGCAAGTCGCAAGGCCCAGATTTCCCTCCCGAGTTTACAACAAATATAACACAGCAGACGGAGTCTCTCCCCACTCCAACCTCTACCTTTTACCAAACACGCGCTCAAGTAAGCTTTTTCTCAAAACGCACTCACACACACAATATTCCCGCGCCCCATCCAGCGTGTCTGGGTGCATTGGTGCTGCACATGTGCATTGCGTGCATGCCTTTAATAATCCCCCGCACCTACTCTCTCCTGAGGGGTGGGGTCTAAGAGGGGGGGGGGGGGGGCTTTTTGAGGAATAAGGGCAAAAGGAAAGGTGTAGGAAATTGGTCCGCCTGGGACTGACGAACGCTCAAGATAGTTAAGTAGCACCCTCTCACGGCCTCCCATGCGCAGCCACTTAATCAAGACCCTAATATAACACACTGCGTGGAGCTGCTGCGTGGAGGAACAGGCCTATTTGTGGCAAGGAGGGAGAAAATTGTAAGAAAAACATGAATAAAGCACCCATCCATCGCTCCCTGGCTCCAGGTGAAAATCTCATCCAAAGTCCACACGCGCCTTCCCGGGCCGGGCGAGACGCGTTCAAAAAATCCATCATCACAGCGGCGAAGGCCCAGCTTTCCAATATCCAAGTCCGAACCTCAGCCCCTCTCCCCTCTCCTCCAAAGCAGTAGGCTCTCCCCTTGCGTGTGCGTGTTGAGATAAGCGAAAGATGCTATCGATTGCACTGATTGTGGACTGGCGAGTTTTGCTCTGCTCCGGTTGTAAGTGAGGTTAGGCTGCATTACACCACACGCGGATCGGATAATTATGGCAGCGCACGGCCCTGCCGAGTTCGCATGATATCATACACCCGGATCCAGGGCGTTGTGTCATTCCAGGCATCGCGAACACACACAAACACGTTCCAAGATGCCACACAGCAGCTCCCGCGCATCCTCGGAGTTGTTGCAGTTGTGCTTCCAAAAGCACTTTACGTTACGGGCGAGCTCTACTATCCATCACGAGTTGGGCCTGGAGTCCGGCCGCGTTTGGACACACCAGACTGATGGAAACTTACAGCCATAAAATAGGTCGCTCCAGAAGCCGAAGGACCGGTGTGACACCTGCTCCAGCAACAGCAACTCCCTCCGCAACTCGTTTGTTGTGAGCGTTCAGGTGCGACACATTGCCAATAACTTTGGCAGCGCACGGAAACAACAAACCGTTCAAAGATACACGAAGAATTAGAGGAGCTGGACCTGTTCTACCATCCACTTCTCTTAAATCGTAACGATCCGTAACCAATAGCAGCAATCTTCTATTTCCCAAGTACATTACTTACTCTCTCTCCCTCTCTCTTTCTATACCTGTCTTTGCTTCCAAGATCTCCCAATAGCAACAACAGAAACGCACATGTCGATCGATGACTCTCTACAGCGCGCGTGTGCCGCACCGCACGAACCGGATATGCGCTCACTTGCTCCGGATTGGAAAATACATATTAATTCGCAGCAATCAACAGCAAGTACGGGAGGGAATGGGCGCAAGAAGCAGCAGCAGAAAGGCATGGGATAGTTTATGGAGCCTCTCGTCTGAACGCACCGCCGCAAACCCGCACCGGCAATATCACCTTTTTTTTTTCGGGTGCCCCCCAACATGACCACATTTTAATTTTTTGTGTTACAAACCAACCAAGCGGACATAAAATAGATAGTGTAAAGCATGTGTGTGTGTGTGTGTGTCTGTGCATTAATAATCTGTCTCAAGATCAATATAAATCCCCATTTTCTATAGCGTTGTGAGAGTAATGGGGGAGAGCGGTTAAAAAGACACCGGTAAGACAGCCGAAGCAAACCGGAACAACCGGAGCTGAAAGCCCGAATCAAACGCCGTCCACCAACTTCGTCGGTGGGGAATTGGATATCCGAAAATAAAAATAAAAAGTTGGAAAGAAAACCCAAACCTTCAAAGTCGATGACATCCCAGGCGAACTTTGTAAAGCGCAACGACTGCTGCTGCCAGAGAGGGGGGACGAATTTTTGGAAAGTCATGTCTGCGGATCTCCCGAGTTTCGGAATGGATTTCCTCTTCAAACTGTGCGCAAAACAACAACAAAAACTGTCGGGCACACACCGAACCTCCAAACATTTCCAAGTGTCCGTGTCAGACGTTCCCCTGGGGCTACCCTAGCATGTTCGTACAATATGGGTGCATTAAATGTTTTTTTTTTTCTTTCTTTTGCTTGCCATCCAACTTCCTTCTACACTGGCCAAACATTAGGCCCAAATGGAGCTGCGTAGGATAATCGGTTTTCGTGCTGGCTTTCAAAATTTACCGAGAACTCCTCTCGTTCGGGCAACCGTGGAACGGTAGAAATTCGAAACGCATATTGAAGTTATTACTACATCGCCGCGCGTGCATTTCCCAAGGTTCCGGCGGGGCACAGGATCTGTGGCCCTCAGTTCTTCAAGGTCCAAAAGATCTCGAGGTATTGCGGGAAGATATGCGGAGGAAAAGCGAAATATCACATCAGGCTCTATCTCTTTCTCTCCATTTTACTTCACCGATGTCTAACGAGTTCTCAGTGTATTTTTTTATTTTTTATTTGGGAGTCAGCCGCGGAAGAAGCCGGATAATTGGGCAACCGAACACCATTGGGCAGGCAGGCACTGCTCAGCGCCATCAACAGGCGTGGCAGCTACAAATTCCCGAATGTACCGGTCCGGCGGAGTGAAAGACCCCGGACAAGAGCGAATAGTGGAAAAAACGTGTATACCACCACCAGCACCAACCGTGCATAATTATCCTTTTCGTGCCAGGTGGTACGTTGGGGGCATCGTACAGGAATTCCGTTGCATTAGAGCGCCCGAAGCAACCAGCATCCCGTCTGCCATTAAGGCTACTCGGACAGCTCAAGGCGAGTGTGGATGTGAGTTTGAATCGTGTGTTAGCACTATCGAGAGCGAGGACTTTGGAGCATGAAGAGGTTTGGTCTATTGTTTTGCGACTCAACAGAACAGAGGCGATAGATTCTAGGCTACATGCCGACCTGACTTCCTGCTTTCAGTCACTGTCACCTGCTCAGGAAAGTGACAGCGTCTCGGAAGTGTCTACAAAGCAAAATGCTACCAGAAATTTGAACCGCAACAAACAGCAAGTGATTTCGACTTCACCGGTCAAAGTGTGACATCGTGCAAACACCTGTCTTCATCTGATCGGCTATTCGCCCCCACTGTTGCGGTTCTTTCCATGGCTGTCCAATAACAAAGGCTGTCGAAAATTGAGATAATATCGAATTCAATTAACCTCTCCTGCCGCATTTCTTCAGGATATCGCCTTCCGGCTGTCAACTTCTTCGCAGTCACCAGGGTCCGGAGTCGAACGGAACCGTGTGCCGTTCGGGTAATCCCGGCACCGACACCAATGCGCGGCTAATGGTTCGTGAAACCGTTTTCCTTTGCCGCTCAGTTTCCGCGCATTAGTTCGCCGGAGGGGGGCACAAATCCCTGGGCAGGCGGTGGGCGGGCTAATGTTTCCGCCGCGCCTGCTGCTGCCTCCGGTGGTGTGACGTACATCGAAGAGCACATTTTTTGCACATTCTTTTCCACAACCCTTCCCATATTCTCCGAGCAAAACTAATTGGCGTAAGAAGGCCCACACAGCACCGTAGAGAGGTTGTTTTAGGTTTATTTGCTTATTTTTATTTTTTATTTTTTGGATCCGCGGGCGCTTTCTCGATGCAAATATTGTTCTAGAACCGAGCCACATATGCTTCTGCCGGGCCTTATTATCCACAGCCTCCGTTTGTTGTACTTCGCCGGTAGGGGGACGGGGACGGAGAAGACTCTTTAAGGAGCAGGGGCCGAACGCGCGCGCGCGCTCTCTCAGGCTACATAGAAAAACATGTTTCGCTTATCGGCCTGCGCCGCTGCTGGCGCATTTGTTTGTCCGAGCATTTTTTTGTTCGTTGCTTTGCTGTGTTATGTTTCTTTTTGCTGTTGCTTTCGCTGCCCTCGTTTGCAACCGTTTTTTTGTCTACGCGCTTCTCTGGGAGAGTTCGACGGAAAGATTCGTATTGCTGGATCAACATCAAAGAAAAAAAAGGGCAACACACCAAACGGAGCTCAAAAGTGGAAAAGTAAAAGAAAAAATAGCGGCGCTTCTACCGAGAAGCAGCCAGGCAGCATGTTTTGAGTGAGATTTTTTGCTTTCTTTTTCTTTAAACCCTTATTATTATTTTGTTTTTGCTTCCTACGTTAACCACCGACCAGGATATGCAAGAGAAATCCCCTGCAGCGAAACAAATACCATATGCAGGAGGGTAGGGAAGGCAGGGAAACCGTCGGATGGATTCGGACTGAAATCCATGGCCACGTGTTTACGGAGCACGTGGTGCAACACACAACCAATAAAAAGTCGGAATAAATAACATGACATTCGCAGATAAATGATGTTGTTAAAAACATTCAAACATTCATAACAAAAAGAAAAAAAACCAAAACAAAAAATCACCCCCAATAAACGAACGATCGCAATCTTCCGGTTTTCTGAAAGCACCAAAAAAAAGGAAGACAAGTTTGCGAACGTGATAATGGAAAGGGTATGCGAAAAACCACAGAAGCGTGTGCTTGAGCTGCGATGAAGAATAATTAGCGAGCGAATAGCATGCGAGCAACGGCAAGAAAGGAACGAACGAAGCTCACCCGCAAGAAGAAAACGGCAGCACAGTTGAACGCATTAAACGACTCGCAGAATCTAAGGACGGGATGAGTCACAAGCAGAAAAGGTAGTTGCATTGACATCGACTCATTCTCGTCGAGCGACAAAGCAGTTCGTCGCTCACGCCACTCGATTCGACGTTAGACCGTGGTGACGGGGTAGCCACTCACTACCGCGCAATGCCGCTCACACAGATGAAAGATATTGCATTTTGAATTATTATTATTATTATTATTTCGTACTTAAAATGCAAACGTACACTTCAATGAGATACCTTTCCTGTTTGAAAAGAGATAAAAAAAAACACACACACAAAACGGTGTGTTTATGCCTTCTCTTGGGAGTGTAGCAGCGAATGACTGAGATCAATCCCCCCTTGAGGCTTCACTCATTTCGGGGCTTTTCATTTGCTCAATTTGGCAGTTGAAAAATCGAACGCGCAGGTTAGGCAGCGAAACCTTCGAAACATTGCCGATTATTGCCGTTTTTTCGCAAATTGCACAACCGTATACTTGTGTGTGTGTGATGGTGTATAAGTTTTGGGAAAATTCACTTCCTCCTGGGGTTGATTTTAGCACATGCGGCAGAGGGGCGTGTGTTCTTGCTTCTCTTTCTCTCTTTCTTTTCCTTTTTTCTATTTTTGTTTTCCTTTTTTTTTGTAAAACATCCTTCCGTTTCGAACCTCAAAATCCATTTCCATTCTTTACGCTGCTGCTGCTGCTCCGCCGTTACGCTTTAATGCCGCACGGATGCGCAATGGCCCGGCGGCAGCACCGAGCCCGCGCGGGAGGAAACGCGAAGCACACACACGCGCACACACGCACAAAGAAAAGGTTCGTTGCACGCGCTGCTGCTTCCCTTTGCGCAGTCACGGTGGTGCGATACCCGCCTTCCGTTCGCTTCCACCTTTGCAGACACACCTTTCGGAAGAATTTTCAAGTTCGGTGTGTGTGTGCCAAACCATTCCCGGGGCCTTTCCCTTTGTTCGGTTAATCAAATCACCCGTATACCGTGGTTCGGCAAGGGCAAGGGCCGCACGGCGCAATGCACGGACACACCGAACAGGGAAATAAGCTACTCGAATCGGTCCAAAGACTTATGATTTATTCCTGTTTTGTTTCCCTGTATTTTTTTCACGCTACCGCCAAGGGTGTGTGCTAGGACATCACCGGCTCGGGAATGACGTGTCCGGGGAGAGGTATTTTATGTTTTGGCTGGACAACACTGGAATACACCACACATGGGAGGAATATGATATGCTAGCGCATTCAAACGTGGCAACGTTTGTGGGCCACAGAAAAGCCTTAAATTGTGTTGTGGAACGCCAAAATAACCGTTTATTGGAAAGAATTTGTAGGGGGACAAAAATTAAACTCGTTCGAAGCAAGAAACAGTTCCATTTAGCTACATGCAAAGGGTGTCTGGAAATGTCCTGCTCATCAGTACCTGTGCTGAGGCTCAATTTACATTTCCACTTCCGTAGAATTGTTTCTAGAAGTTTCTCAAAACGTTTCCCGAAACAAGGACCGCCGTAACGATCGGCAAAAGGAGATAAAAAAAACCCATAAAGCGGACCCAGGATAACACACACCCACCCTTCCCTTTCGCCGTTAGACACACAAACACAGACATGCATACTGACAGACGCACAAAAACGGACAAGCGCTTACGCACTGAGAAAATGTCCCTGCCCAACAAACATGCGCAGACAGAATGAAGCCATCACAGGACGAGGGCAACGAGCCAAGCAAAAAAAAAAAAGGCATTGCCACTTTTGCACCGGTACAACACACCGGCCGGTCTCGGCGACCCGTCTGCATTGTTTTGCGAACGAAGGAAAATTGGAATTATGGCGATTTTTTTGTGTGTGTCTTGTTTCCCCCTTTTTTAACAATCATTACAAACTATTGCCTACCGCGGAAGGACGCTGCTGCTGGTGCCGCTGGGTGCGCGCGTGTGTTGGTGGGCTGTCGTGAGTTGTTGGTGGACGTGGAGTAGTGCGTAGAGCGGGTACAGGAAGTTGCTAGTAGTCTTGGAGGGAGGCTGCGGTGCCTGGCGATTGCAACGCTTTTCTCACACACGGTCTGAAACGGTATCTTGTGTGCACTTGTTTTCTTTCGATGGCTGGCGCGAGGATTGAGGGCAGATTGAGTTGGTTTGGGCAAGATTTACCGAGAGGACACCACTGCGAGCGAGAAAAAGGGGGATGGTTGCGGTTAAACTTTTGTTTTGGTTTGTTGTTTTTTTTTCCTATGACGACACTTTCGCGGCAACACCGAGACACTAACGCAACAACATCAACAACAACAACAAAAAACCGGGGATATTCACTGTTTCGCTGGCGCTGGCGAGAGTTTGTTTCACCTGGACGACGACCGCACGACGCCTTGAGGTTTTTTGATATTGGGTTTGATTGAATATCACCACACCGGGTCCCGTTCGCTGCAGCAGGGACCGAAACAGACACGACAGAGGGGCGGATGGGTAGGATGGGGGTGGGGTTGAGATCTGGCAACAACACACCGAGCGAGGGTGGCACGGGGGGAAACGAGTGGCCGTTTGGCGTTTGCTTCGACTCGAAAGGCTGCACACGGAGAAAGGAGCTGACCGGAGCGTACCACTTGGCTGACGGAGCACAAATGAAGTTGGTCGGCGAGCCGCTTACACAGTTATTAGTAACGGGGCGCATCGGCCGACACGCACCACACCACCACTACACCGCGGGCTTGTCGCACGCGCACACCAACACACGCGTAACCACCCGCAACGCGCGGTGCAGCAGAGAGAGTGAGAGAGACCGGCAAAACGAGAGAAAGAGCGAGCGAGAGAAAGAAAGCGCAAGCGAGCGAGAGAGAGAGAGAGAGAGAGAGAGAGAAAGAGAGAGAGAGAGAGAGAGAGAAAGAGAAAGAGTCGCTCGACATTCTCCCGAAATTGAACGCAACCGGCAGCAGCAACGCTGCGGAGGATGCTGTGCGGCGGCAGGCAGGCGGGAAGCCTGGAAAACGTGCCGTGAGCCGCAAGAAATGGAAATCCCTTTTTGGGAAGGGAAGTGTGCAGGTTTGCAGCCCAGTGCTGGTCTTCGCTGCAAACCGGAGAAAAGCGCGACAGAGATGGAACGACCCTGGACGCCGCCCGACAGCTTCCCCGGTGGAAGAGGGACGGGGCAAGCGTTTTGCTGCAAAAGCTCCAACCAAACCGCGCGCGGTGAGCAATGTGAATGTGAGCGTTTCCTCTCACCGATCGGATTGATTCGTTAATGCAGGGTTAGTTTCTACGTTGATTCGGTTTCCTTGTTCCCTTTTTGCCCAATAGATTTAAGCAGTCCATTAGGAAAATCACTGTTATGTTGAACTATAATTGATGCATTTAGCTCACATCAGTGCAGTTTTGCGGTTTGCAGCAAACGAAATAGTTTATGTGTATCTTTATAACTAACAATTAGTCAAAAGCTTCGACGAATGATAAACTAGTTGCCGCTAAGTTTAGGCTCTAGGGCATGTACTTTTGACAGTTCGCATCAATGTTTGCCTCTAACGTACCTATTTTTGTCTGTAAGTAAAAAAAAAACAAATTGTGTCTTGAAGGAATCATGATAAATGTTAAGGTCCTATTTGATTTGACATTGACCACTGTTATTTGACGTCACAAAAATACTCTCGAAAAAAATTTGAATTTGAAAAAATAATACAGTTAAATACCGTTCTGAATCAAATTACGGACAGCTTTACACTCCGTACACTCGGCATGTTTTATTCATACTTATTTCTTCATAGTTCATCGCTGGCCATGCCATGATTTTTTAGATGATTGCCCTGATGTGCAAGAATCGGTTAAAAAGGTGTCTGACCACTAATAGGCCCTGCTGCGATGGTAAATAAATATTTTCTATAGGTCAGATCACCACCGGAGACACTCTGAGTATGTTTGCTAAAAACCGACGCCAGTGTAATTTTGTCTATAATTCTTAATTATCGCGTCCACGTGAATTGAAGTACATCGGAATTCATTGTAGAAGTAGTTATCATCATGATAACAACACTGGTTTAGCATATGGTACTCTGAATTTTATTAAAACACGTATTTAATACTGTCATTTAATACTAGGAGGACACCGACATTCAGAATCAAGTGTCCAGACCTTAAAAAAAAGTGGAAAACTAATTGCTGTATGTATATGGATTTCCAAAATTTTACCGACATTTTGAGGCTCTCCGAAATTTGAATCAAAACGTCTGAAATATGAAACATGAAGTCAAAACTGTCCGGAATGTTAATCAAAATATTCCTGTAATTTCATGAGTTTTTACAATGTTTTGAGTAAAATTGTCGGAAATCTTTTTTTTTTCATTTTAGAAGTTTTGCTCGCGTAAAGTGAGTTATACAGAGGCTTGACCGGTAAAAAATGAATCAGTAGGAAAATACTAAATGCCAAAATGCCTTAAATGTCTTCAATTAGAAGCGATACGGTACATTTTACAGCCATTGTTTACACCTGAAAACACGAGCCAACTTTTTTTAACCATCTAATCTTAAATTAACTTAAATCTAATCTTTTTCGGAACAAACAGTTTCAGACATTACGTTAAAATTGGTAAATAAAGCGATTGACGTACAGTCTTACAGATTTAGAGGCAAAAATCGATGCGCACTGTCAAAAGTGTGTGCTTTGGAGACAAAAATAGGTGAGTTAAGGCCATTTAGTGGCAATGACTGTAAAAAAAGGAAATTAAGCTGGCTATGGAGTACAATAATGCCAAGAGCCAACGTGCTAATCACATAAAAGAAAACATTACAAAAACGGATTTCAAAATCCATCGACCATACCGGACATTACAGCTATGTGTCAACCTTGCCAGGGAAAGGAAAATAACAGATATTGTGCTTGTGCGCATTTCCTCGTCCATCTCGTCCAGCACAGGCACAAGCAAGCGTAAAGTCAGGGCATCTTTTTATTTTATTTTATTGGCACCCCTGTGTTGGCGAGGTCTATGAGCAGCTCGGATTGAAGGAGTGCGCTGTGCGGTCGGGACTGCCCGGAAGGTATGATTAAAAAAATAATCAGCTGCAATCACCCACCAGCACTCGCTCAACCGCGACACGGAAGTCGGATGCGGCAAGATCGATTGATTCGATACAGGATCTCCCGCACTTCTCCCCCCCCCCCTCCCCTCAAATGGAGGAGAGAGAGAGAGAGAGAGAGAGAGAGAGAGAGAGAGAGAGAGAGAGAAATAGCTGTACGGGTGAACGAAACCGCGAAGCGAAGGTGAACTGAGCATTCGAAAGATGTTGCGAATAGATGAAAAAGAAGGCAAAAGAGAGCGAATGAGTTTGACTTGCGATAGTATGGCGGTGGAAATTTTGGGGAAAAACTGTTCAACCTTCTTCTTCCTATGCGCGTGCCGAACGGAAAATGCAAATGCATCGTGCTTGCCTTGCAGCGCTTGACCAGAGTGAAACGAAAAGGAAAAAGGGTTACCATTTGAAAGCTCATGAAATTTTATGGCTCTTCGATACTATTCCGATAATTTCGGAGAAACGTCACCCGTACATGGTGGAAAGCGTTCCCTTCATCCGTCCGCCCCCGTTGGAGTACTCTTGTGGAGCTACGTTCGGCAGATGATAAATCATTTTTCACCATTTTATTTGTTGCTTTGTTTTCTAGGGCAAAAACGCAAACTTTTAGCTTCGGCAGGCACACATTGCGTTTTACTTGTTTTTGTTTTTTTTTCATCATCAGTAGTATAGTGATCACATGAAACCGCAATGGGTGTCTCTAGCGAGGGAACTCGCTTTCACGCCTCGGCTAAACAAGATACGGTTTGAGGGGGTATACGGAGTTCGGGGTCGAAAAAGGGAAGCGTCAAAATTGCGATCGCCAAGCACGCCAGCACCACCGCCCGTAACGGGTGATAAAACCTACTCGTCCATTTAGCCAACCGACTCCGGGCTTTTGGGTCCGTGTGCTGTCCACATTCCAGGGCATTGTTTTCCGGAGCGCAACGAAACGCCTTGATAAATCATCCTCACGGTTGTGGAACGTGCGCGAGCGGGGCCTTTTGCCGAAACGACCAATCGTCCGGCCCGGGAAGAAGCAGTATAAGCAGAAGCATCAATCCAGGCATTAGCCATGCGAACAGAACGACACACGTACACACCGGTGCAATGTGGAACCAAAATCGACCGTCTGACGATGGCCACTGGATGTGGTTTACCCCGGGAAGTGGAGAAAGAATGAATGAGAGAGGCCTGGTACACTACTATATGTTTTGATTTGATGACTTTCTTTGGTCCTGTTTCCCGTTATCATCAGCTGCTGGCAGCATCCCCTGCCCCACGATGCACGACCATTATCATACATTGACAGCTGTAGTCAGTGTTGTACCGTGGGGTAAATAACTTTTAACGCAGTATTTATTTTTTGAGTTTTTTTTTGGGTTTTTATTTTTATCGTTTTTACCCACCATTTTTGTCACTTTTTTCAAAATCTTTCTGGAAATATTATATAAAACAAACTTGTCCATATAGTTATAGTTAAGGCAAACACATGATCTCTCTACCGAAAAAATTAATAACCTTTATTATTTTTCTAACGAGATTGTGATTCAACACATTTAATTTCTTTTCGACAAATTCGTACAATCAGAGCTTGGTCCTTACACAATTCATTCAATGTTGTGTTCAAAAGAGCGATCTTATTATTGATAAAATTTTCTACATATTCAATTATAAAAAGTGAATACATTTTCTTCAAATTTAAGACTCTAAGGATTTAATAAATTCTTAGAAAGCATGTCTCATTAATAAGTTGAAAATGCAATCAATCAAAGCGTTGTGCCCTGTACATTTGTACCATACAAATTAGATCTAGCAGATCAAGTTACGCAACTAATTTAATAAAAATGGACTCGAACAAATTTATACATGATACGACCATCAAAAAGGGAATTGACAACTGTGCCAAAGAACTTCAAGCAAGTTTTACTGGATGCAAAACAAAATGCGTTACAGATTATCAACTGCTCGAGCAGGACAATTGACGTGTTTGTAGTGCAATTGAGATTTAAGCAAGTATTTTTTCTCCTAATGTTGTAATAGATGATGCTTCACTATTCAAGTAGTATTGCTGCAACCTTTTTCGATCAGTCTCATTTCATAAATCCTCTTGAAAGGCCAGAAATGTTTCTCTACATGGTGTAATGATGAACTTTCACAATTTTAAAATAATACATTTATGCTGACGTTATCCAAGAATGGTCATACAGGTGCTTTAACGCTTTATGTTAGACGTTGTAGCACTGATGTTTTGGATGCTCTACATTTAAAATACCTTTTACTGGGATCATTAACGCGTCGTGTTTCCATGCTCGTTATAGTGTCCACTTTTACTGCAAATTTCCTTTGGATACCGTACATCCAACAGGCAAAAACTGACATTAACTGTTGTGTCATTGAAAAAATCCAAGTTACCCAACAAAAACCGTGTAAATAACCCGTGATTTTTTCCCGAAATAGAAAATAGTCGATTTGGTACATCCCTGACTGTAATCATAAAGCCTGTACGGGGTACGATGCGGCTGGTGCTTTCTCAATCATTTTGATTGTTTTGATTTTTCCGTTGACAGGCATCTGCCCTCTCCCTTCTTTCTCTCTTTCTATTCCTACTGCTTAAATAAGAGGCGAGGTAAATTTGTGCAAAGTTGCTAATTTTATATTGTTTCTTTCTTTTTTATTGCCCTCCATCACACGCTCCTGGTGTAGGAGGGGGATGGGGCACATGTCCGGGGTGTCGAGTTGATTTAGCTTCATTTCAAAGCCATATTTTGAGCTGATGAGTGATTTCCCTGTTGTTATTTTATTGCTTTTGTTTATTGCTTTCTTTTCTTTTTTTATTTCATACTTTCTTACCTTGATGGCGCTATCTTTTGCCCAATTGTTCCTTCATTTGCTTACCGAGTTGGGCATTTGAGATGTTATCTGTTTTGTCTTTTTTCTCTTTATTTATTACCTTTCTCTTTCCCTCTCATATTTTATGCTTAATTAAAAACCATTTCTCCTCTTTTCTGCTATGTCGGTCTGTTTCATCAAACTGCATTGTTGCTTTTGGGTACTGCTGGTGTACTGCTCATTATCAAGACGGGGTAATTGTTACGTGTTAGCTCAATTGCATCCCTTATCCTGTCGCACGCAAACTGCCCGTCCCAATTACTCGATAAGAGCCTTTGACCATCAATCATGCTCATGGGTCGAGCTGCAACCTGAAAAAGGAAGATTCAGAGAGCGACGGGCACACCGGGAAGCGTCATATAATGAGCATTTGATTGCATAAAGACTTCGAAGAAGTGCGGTATGATATGCACTGCTTGGGAGGGGGGGGAGGGGATATCTAGAAATTGCTAGGTCTCTGTTCCCCCGGCAGTGCCGGAGGACGGTGCTAAAATGAATGTTTAATTAAGATAGCTAGTGCCGGTCGGAATGATTATTATCGCGTTTTAAGTGCACTGCAAGGAGAGCCGTTTGAGTGACAGTTTACGGGGATTTTTGACGAGTAATCTTCACTGGGAACCACGGATTTGACCTTTTTTTTATTACACACATGCAATCAACTAGAGAAGGTTCCGACCCCATACGACCATACGTCTCTGCATCGTATATATGCTCCAATACAGCTCCCAGAAAACGGAAGCGATCCGATTCAATTTGGAACGTCGCCAACTTCCTCGCGTTCAAGCTGGATCGTTCGGAGACATGCGTAGGTGTCATGCTACCCGGTCTTGCCACAGACCATACAGCACCATTTTAACCGAGGTCACTTACATAAATTGCACTCGTTTAGACCTCAGGCTGCCACAGGCAGAAGTTTTGTTTGGTGACTGTTTTTTTTTTTTTGTTATGCTGCTCGAAGTTTTCATTTGCTTCTGGCTCCATTCGCTTTTCGGCACGTCCCTGGTCTCGTCTTACCAGGCTCGGGCATCAGACAGCCCGAGCAGACGGGCACGCTTCTCGCATCAATTAGTAATTTCCTCGCGCAAAACTGACACTTCCCAGCAAAGCAACAAAAAAAAACGAAGATCCTTCCTTCCAACGGATCACTAGCGGCACACGTTGTACAAGGCTACTCTTGTGCATTTTGACAGCAAAAACGTTTGCTTACTTCCTCTGGTTTATTTTGCTGTCGCTGTTCTGTTTCGCGGTCTGATTTGCATATCGGGAGGAAGACGCGCTGATGAGAATAGAGCCAACTCTAGCTGTGTACCGGGTAACCGAAGCAAGAATAAGAAAGAGTATTGCGAACGCAATGCCACATGTGTCACTGTCCCGATTCCGGAACGGCAGTGACGTTGAAAAATTGTGCTCATAATCATGTGCATATGTGTATGTTTGTTGTCTTTTATCCGATTTTCGTTCCCCTGATCACCGTCACAATCGAAATGATACCTAGACAACTTTGAAAATTTCAAAATATAAGTTTAATCGTCAGCTCTAAACTTTCCGAATATTTTCCCTTCATTGAAGCAAGTCCCCTAAAAGTCATTCTCCTGGATCTTAGTCAGTAAGATATCGCCAAATATTCCAAAAAGGTTTGAACGTCATTGAAGCAAGTCCCTTAAAGATCAGTAACCCAAAAACCATTCTTTTGGATCTTAGCCAACAAGACATCTTATTAGAAAAAATATTAAAAAATATTCCACAAACGTTTGCCCGTCATCGCAGCAAGTCTCCCAGAGTTCACTGCACCAACAACCATTCTCCTAGATCTTGATCAGCAAGACATCTCAAACTATTCCAAAAATGTTTGATCGTCAGTGAAGCATATCTTCCAAGGTCACTCCACCAAAAACCATTCTCCAGGATCTTAGTCAGCAAGACATCTCCAAATATTCCAAAAATGTGTGCCCGTCATTGGAGCAACGCCCCAGTAGAAGATCCCCTTGTCGTGTTATCATCGCAATCATTGAAGGAGCGAGCGCAAGCACGAGCGCTCCAGCACACACAATCAAACGCCGGAGCGTACAGAACGGTTCTCCCACACTGATAGTGCTCCCACACTAGCAGGCGCTATAAAGCAGCGCTAGATTAGGGCGAGCAGATTTAGTACGCTTCGTCACGCGCCACCGGACACCTTGCAGCCTGGATGGCCGCATGCCCGGTGACAGTCTAGTGCGGGTGCGTCAAGCAGGTGCAAGCAAGTAGTGTGTCGGTAGTGGCAGAGAATGTACTGCCTGCTAGCGCTCGTTTACATCGTCGCGTCGTGCGCTTGGCCGGTGCAGACGGAGCCCGAACCCTCGGAGGCGCTGCTAGAGTCGCTGTCCTCGCCGGCCCCCGGCAGCTGGCAGTGCAGCCGGCCCGGCCGGTTTCCCAATCCGGACGATCCGAGCTGCCGCACCTATCTGACCTGCATCCCGGACGGCGAGCCCGGCCGGGGTCCATTTACGCTGCGCCAGGATGAATGTGGCCCGAGCGCACTGTTCAGCGGACGGTACCAGCGCTGCATCACCGGTACCGACTGTGCCGCGCTGGAGGATTTCTACGCGATCGAGCACGAGTGCTACGAGTGCGGCAAGTTCGTCCTGCCCGGCACGACCGACTGCCGGCAGTTTGTAAATTGCCTCAAGACGAAGGACCCGGGCGTGTACGTGCCGATCCGGCAGAGCTGTCCGGCCGGGAAGCTGTTCTCGGGCGAGGCGCACGCGTGCCTGCCGGAGGAGGAGTACGAGTGCGATGCGGCGCACGGGACGACAACGCCCCGCCCGGTGACGGACGTGTCGGTGCCGGCGGCCCAAGTAGCGGATGCGACATTCGGTGGTGGTGGTGGCGGCCACCTGTCAGACTTTGTGTGCTTGAGTGAGGGTCGCTTTCCGGACGAATCGGTACCGCACTGCCGCGGGTACCGGTGGTGCACGAGCGAGGGAACGGAACGGTCGATCGGTCGGCTAAGGTCACGCAACTTCCTGTGCGACGCCGGGCAGGTGTTTTCCGAGACGGAGAAGCGCTGCGTACCGCCGGACAGCTACCAGTGTCCGGACGATGACGTCGGTGTGGAGCGGTTCCGGTGCGTGACCGTGGGGCGGTTCGCAGACCGCAGCGCCGCCGGGTGCGAGCGATACTTTCACTGTCAGCAGACGGCAACCGGTACGCTGAGGGCGACCCTAGCCCAGTGTCCACCGGGGACGGTGTTTTCCTGGCTGACGACGCGCTGCGTACCGGGCGCCGAGTACGTGTGTCCGGTTGGGGCGATCGGGACGGATCTGGCGGCGGCTCTCGCCGGGGAAGAAGCGGTGGCGGTGGTGTTGCCCGCCCGGAAGCCCCCGGAGCAGGCAGGCGAATCGGAACCGGCGAATGGGCGGAGCAGGTCTCACCGTAGCCGCTGCACCAGCTCGGGCCGGTTTGCAAACGATGCCGATGCGCACTGCCGTACGTACTTCATCTGCACCAGGGATGCGAGGGGCGCCTGGGCCCGGGTGCTTGTGCGGTGTCCCGCTGGGACAGTGTTTTCCCGCACCGCTGCCCGGTGCGTCGGTAGTGAGACGGTACCGGCGACGTTCTGTACGCAGGCAGAGCCGTCCACAGTTCGTCCGCGGCTGGCAGTGGACGGCGGGTCCCGAGTTCCTGCCGCTGCTATTGAAGTTGCTGCTCCGGAGGACGATAGTGGCGAGGAGCTGGAGTGTAGCGAGCCGGACCGATTGCTGCCCAATCCAACCGACCGTACCTGCCGGACGTACTTCGGCTGTCGATGGGACTCCATTGAGTCCGAGCAAGCTAGTCGCCGGTTGCGCTTGCAACTTCTACAGTGTCCTCAGGGCATGGTGTTCTCCACTGGAGCAGCTCGCTGTATGCCCCGAACCGATCTAGAGCATCCAGTGGCGGACGATATGCTCGACGAGGGCTCTTCCGGCACCTACGCTTCACAGTGTGGTGAACCCGATCCCGGCTCAGGAGAGCCTGACGACCCATCAGTAGACATCGGACATCTCTGGACATCGGGCACAAGCACAACGACCACCTTCCAGCCCGTTTCAACTTCTGCAGCGCAACAATCAACCGACAAACCCACCACCTCAACATCGGCCCCAACAGACACGCCGGCGCGAATAACGCCACAGGACGGACCGGGCGAAGATGAGGGCGGTAGCTTCAGCTACTCCGGACCCGTGCCTGAGTATCCGTGCACGGCGACCGGCCGCTTCGCCGACATCAACTCCGTCGACTGCCGGTCGTACTTCCTGTGCAAGGTGCAGCAGCCGGCCGGTTCGTTCGTCTCGGTGCACCTGACCTGCCCGGAGGGAATGGTGTTTTCGCGCAACGTCAACAAGTGCATCGTGTCCAACCGACACGTCTGCTAGCACGCGAGCACGGTGTAAGGATAGGTCGTTTGTGTTTTCTGTTGTTGTTACTGCCAGCAACCGCCCAGGCAGGCTGCTCCGGCTGATGATTGGAATAAATTGTCTCGAGCAAACCCTAACCCTGCGCCGTTTAAAACTGTTTAGTAGTAAGTGCTGGAGTGCTGCTGCTGCTCACTTCCTACCAGTGGGGTCGGCATCACGTGGCTTGACGCTAACGCGCATCAATCAATTTTAATGAGATGATTCAGCGTGGCGTTACGTAACAACTGCCGTGCACTGCCATCGGTTCAAGTTGTCCCCCGAGCCGGATAGCACTGCCGCAGCCACGGATAAAAGGTCGATCCGATGAAGATGCTCCGAAACAAACAAACGAACAGGAAAAAACGACACAAATCGCTATAGAACCCAACTCCATACAGTGGGAAGAAATGGACCTCCGCTAGGCCGTACGTGCGTGCTGCACCGGTGCTTTATCTAAATATTTATAAAGTGGCTTGATTAGAACCTGGCAAAAACAGCGCCGGAAAGGTTTTGGAGGTGTGCAGGGGCGACGAAAAGGAAAGGTTAACGGCAGCGTGAAGCAATCAGGTGCAGGCAAGCGCAACCGACACTACGGGCCTACGGGTTATTATTGACCATCCCGCGGCCTATCGCTCCGCGCCGGTGCAGCTCGCTTCCCCCAAACGTTGGCTGGCGCTGGACGGTTGTTTGGTTTTTTCTGCTCTCTCTCTCTCTCGGTGGTCGTAAAATTGAATCAAATTGTGAAGCAAACCACGGCCTCGACGACTGCTCGACGGCCACTGTGCGCTATCAATTTTTGGACCCTGTGGATAGAGGGGAAGTTGTTGTGACAGAAGCGGATCTATGTACCCCTGGACAAATTGAAAATCGCAGAATTTTTGGCTAATCCATTCCCTACTGACAAGGCTCCCTCGAATATGGAAGGGACGAAAGTTAGTTTGAACATGTTTCATCTTAAGTTACATGTACAGGGGCTCAACGGCAGAATTTCGCGTTGATCAGACAATCTATTAGATGAGTCCTATGGTTAAGGCTATATCTGAGAATAGTAAGACTAGCTTTTTCGGCTGGCTGTACAAACAAAAACTAAGAGAGATAATTTCATTCCATTCAAAGGATCCAAAGTAAATATTTAAGCTTACTTTCAAAAATAAATATACGACCTTGCATGCTGCCTTACGTCAGTTATCCGGAATTTTCGCCAGCGCGGACGAAGACAGGCGTGAAGGCATGTTTTTAAGACCCACCTCGATTTTTATCAATTCTTCCCCAGTTTTTACGACAAAATTGTTGGAGTAGCTTTTTTGCATCATATTGGTCTAGAAAACATCGATGAGACATAGCTGGGGGATGTTGGATCGGTTCCTCCTCAAATGGTCGCATTCTGCGGCAAACCATGGCGCTATTTCTGCTTCCTGATATGTTTGTTCAAGTTCCCCAGGTAGTATTTCACTGTTTCGCCGGTTGCATCGACCTCCCGGCCAAGCTAACGCAGCAGTCTAGCCACATGTCCCTCGACTTCTTCGTTTTCAGCTTCCATTGGAACCTCAAGTCGCTCAGAGGGACGTCCACAAACTGCCGCACGAAGTCCGCTTTAGACGCTACCGATGGGCGGTATTTGATCACGCACGCACCCGAACAAAGTTGCTTTACTGTTTTGGTCATCACGGTTAGAGTTTGACTGATAGAGGTGTCAACTTTTGTTTACTGATTCATGGGATACTATTATTGAAAGTTAACGTTTCGTTAGTACTGATAAAGATAAACCCATGAAAAATCGACATTTTGTCCATTTTTTAATGGAAACGTTATGATACCACAAACACTCGGAAAAGTCTGCCCAATTACTTCTTAGCGTAAAAAAATGAAATACCACACAGATCTGCAAAGATCTTGATAGCGGATTGCTATCCATGTACGATTCCATGCCCTTGCATACATTATTCGCCCGTCACTACAGCCCGACTTGATCTGCGCTGACAAAATAATCAATCAAAAGCCTCATCAAGTCAAATAGTTGCGCGCCTTCTTTCGGAACTGCCAGCAAAAAGAAAAAAAAAACAATTTCTGCTCAATTTGTAGGTTTTCGTTTGCCATCCTAGTTTTCCCTTCATTAGCACACCAGCCTTTATCGACCAGCGCCGTTAGCAGCAAATGAACCAGCGCTCTCTCGTTACTTTCTTTCAATCGCTATCACCGGTCGTCGACGGTCGGTCGGCGGATCCGATCGTGGCGGCAGTGGCTGCTCCAATAAGCTCAAGAAGCCTCTGGCTGCGCTCCGGTCGGCCAGAGGGATAAGTATAAATTAATCATGCCTCTTTCTGCTCATGCTGCTGCTGTATGCTGTGGAAAATGGGAAGGACGGCGTGCCCGCGTGTGTTAGTTCCGAAAATTTCACCTCCAATCATCAGCACGCATTGGCAGCGGAAGGGCTTTCCACGAGTTCGAGCAGCTGATAAATATATATCACCTCCACGCAGTAAACGGCCGCTGGGCTTACAGGGGTTAGCTGACGGGTTGCTTGGGTGTAACAGCAACAGCATCTAAAAAACTGCTTCCCCCCAACCGATAATGTGGATGCGTGCATGTGCAGGTGGATTGACCACGCGAAGAAAGCCGTCATGTTTGGATGAGGATGAATTAATAGACGGTCGGCGAGCAGTTCCGTTCGACTGTCCGCTTTGGCTGCTCTAAGGCGCCTGTTTCGGTGCACGAGCTGCCACCAGGCAGCGTACCTGGTAGGGTAAGCCAGTCTTTACAAGCCTAACGTCTTCATATTGCTAGTAGTGGTTGTTTTTTCAGACACATAAAAAAATGGACACTTTGAAATGCCCCTTGGCGGCTGGGACCGCTCGGAGGCGAGCTGAAGTGATGCACAAACTTGTTAGTGCCTCCCTCTCTCGTTTTCTCGCGAAGAAAGCCAAACTAAAAATGCAAGATGATCAAAGATTAGGAAGGCGAAACACGAACAAACAAAAAAAAAATACACCCAAAGAGGAAAAGCTTAACCCGAACGTTCGGACATGTGATCGGTGATCGGCAATGGTGCCCATAAAGTGAAACTCATAAACCCGACAAGACCCGGTATCAAACGGATTGAGCGGATCAAAACCGGCAACGGACCGGCCCAACGAATTGGGGGCTGTATTTCGTTGTTTTTCGTTGCTTTTTCGTTTTCCTTTTTTTTTCGTTGCGTCGATCGCGCCCGATCGTGACCGGGGGCGGTAAGGAACCGTTCGGTAGGGCGGGAGGCAATTTATTAGGTCAATGGTAATTGCTGCACAATTGTGGCTCCGGGTGCCGTTTTGGGCAGAGAGCTTCGACTGATCATCATCTTCATCAGCAGCGCACCCGCAAGCTAGCCCGAAACATTGGAAAAGAGGGAAAAATAAATCGGTAAGTATTTTTTTTCTTCTTCCTTTTTTTCTTTCCTTTTTCTCCAACGGAAGACGCGTTCGAAAGAACAACGGCGCCATAATGATGCAAAACCGCTCGGAAAAACTGGACGAGAAAAGGTTTATCCTAAGGTGTGTTTTAGTCGATATTTTATTTGCTTTCCATGTACTATCAGTACAGTGTACAAGCAAAGTGAAGCGATAGGAGCTTTCGTTTACGTTTATCACGCTTGCTCTCTTTCCGTTTTCTTCACAATACCTCGGCGCTGGTGCACCGCTTAGGTGACTACCCGTAAGGTAACGAACCTAAAACTCATCCATTAAAGAAGCACCAGCACGAGCGTTAACCAGGAGAGCGCGGAGTGGGTAGCGAAGGCGAGAAAAAGAAAATTTTGCCGTCCAGATAATCGAGCTAGCGTGGAAAGGCGTGAACGATGCCGGTGAATCATAAAATGTAACAAGCAGCGAAACGGTCAGCCACGTTTAATAGCCCATCTGAGGCATGGTCTGTTGCGAGACTTTTCTTAAATAAATCCATACACTCAACATGCGTATGTGATAGAAAGAGAGAGCGATAAAGGAGAGAGAGAGAGAGAAAAAGAGAGAGGAAGAGAGAGACAGAGAGAGAGAGACAGAGAGAGAGAGACAGAGAGAGAGAGAGAGAGAGAGAGAGAGAGAGAGAGAGAGAGAGAGAGGGAGAGAGAGTTAATCAAGATAGAGATCCTATCGTCGTGATGAGGACGCGCGCCTTTTTATCTCTAATTTAACGCATGCAGATCAACAAAGCTGTACAGTCTAATCAGGAGCGTGATAAGCTGGCGATCGAGAGTAGTGCGTTTGGGAGGAGATTAAATCTCTTGCCGGGGAAAGAGGTCTCTATATCATACTCACTCTCTATCATTAAAGTGCAGTCCCTGATGTTTGAAAATGCATAAAAGGAGCTCCTCGCTTCTAAAGTCCCCGGAGTATCATTTTAAAAATAAATAATCGTTTCACACCTCACGCACCATGTAGTTCGTGTGGGTGTGTGATAGTGTGTGTGCCAAGGTCTTGGAAGCGACTTTTCCCCGTCACACCCTACAAACACACCAGTTAAAGATTTTGATATCCGTTCCGCTCACTCAGTGCCGCCTTCACCACCGGAAAAGTGGCGGCGAGAATCAGGTCTCTTGGCAAGGCGCGCCGCGCCGCCGGTGGAAGAGAAGAGTTATTAATTTGTGCATCGTTTGCATCTCGTGCAAAATAGCTTCTTTCGTGCACGCACGCACGCCACACCTTGCAACGCATCGTGGCGCGCCGCGATCCAGAATAAATTTTGGACCGAAACCCGACGGAAAGCAGAGGGACAAGCGAGAGTGCGTGTGTACGAGATTTGCTAGCTATGAATTATGCTGCTGCTTCCGAGCCCGAGCTTGAGGGGTTCGCCTGATGGGTAGTTAGCTTCTTTCCTTCAATGGTTGGAATTGGAATTGATTTTGGGCGGGGGCGGAGGGTGGAGATCTAAAGCAAACTGCCGCGCGCGCTGGGCACGCTCGGGCGATGCAGGGTTCGTTGGACGTTGGACATCGCTGGTTTCTCCTTTCACCTGTGTGCACCGGTTCGGCAACGGGGATCATAAATCTGGAGGAGCGTGCTCGGCAGTCATTTAGGCTAGGCTTAAATAGCTGGCCGAGTGTGGAAGTGTGTAGTGGCCGAGATGAATGAAGCAGATTAGTAGTAATTGTTTCAACGAAAAGGCATCGATTTTAGACACCTCACTTGGGGAGGGATGCGTAACGCAAAATGTCTTAAGATAGAGGCGAATGATTAAATGATCTAGCTGAATAATTTTTAGCGGCCAACTTTGTACAAGCTCTATGTTAAATGGAGCCTAAGATGTAAATGTACCATGGCGAGGCCAAACATATTTGAGAAACCAAATTGAAATACCCTTTTTTGTAACGTGCGCCGGTAGCGTTCCAGCCGCTCAGCAGTTTCAGCAGTGCGAGCGACACTACTGACCTACAGACGGCAGCGCGACGTAAATTCATCACAACGCATCAGCAATTTTCTGTAGCATAATGACTACCACACGCCACAGCAGTTTCCTATACTGCAGCTGAGGTTGGCAAAAATAAGTTGTGCCTCATCGATGATTGTGACTGTTGATATTTGTTTCCAGTGGTGGGTTTAACGAAAGGCGAACGGAGCAGAGTTGGGGGCTTATCCATTAAATGTTAGTACAGCTTGTATTACAGTGGGTAAGGTTGTTCCCGTGGCCCCGTACTGGAGTAAGGCCTCCGTGATGAAGGAGGTTTTAAAGATGTTTATCACGCAGTGATGTTTCAGCAATCGTTCCTAGCGCAGTAATATACGTCATATTCATTTGACTTTCTAAGTAGCTTTTTCTACCTAGCCTCAACCAAAACATCTCCTATAACCCATTATTCGCATCGCGGAGATTTTATAAAACACGTACACGGTCTGGGAAGTCACAACATAATTCACTCATTGATGATTGTAAGAGCCCAATTCCAGATACATTAGGTTCACCAGCTTAGGAAGGTAGTTTTCACCAGTGGAACTATTGGTACCAGTGCAACTGGACATATGTATGTCTTAGTCGTATTCTGATAAGTAGTGCGCCGGATACAATAGTTGGTTATTGGCGAGCTACGTAAAGGTTACATTAGATTCTCCTACTTCGGAAGGTAGTGCCCTGAAGCCAACCCTTAGTGATAGAGACCCTGGAGTCAGCGGTTGGTACTAGTGGAACTGGCCTCATGCAAGTCACAGTTGTATCCTGATAAGTAGTGCCGGATCCATCAGTTGATTTTTAGCATGCTACGTAAATGATACTAGGGATTTCCATTGAATTCGATGGAGTAAGACCCATTTTTCCTTGAAGGAACTATGTTGGTCGTCTTGGATATGTGTATGACTTGGAGAGTTCCTCTGAGAGTTTTCCGATTTGAAGAGTTGAAACATTTACAAAAGATCGCTAAAATCAATGGATCATTAGAAGTATTATTCAAATTATTCAAATGGAATCTTGTTTTTATTTTTTTAGTCGACTTTTTTGCTTGCCTCCAATCTTACAGTTGACCTGTTTAAAATCCTACAAAAAAAAAACGTTCCATTTCAGCGCTACGAATCAAGCCTTAAGGCTTAAAAAAGATAAGTACTCTAGAAACACGGAGGGATCGAGTATGCCCCAACTTGAGGTCGCAAAAGAGCGTGGAGGCGTCTGCCATTATGGCCGGGATAATGGATCGGCAAACGTAGGTGAAAGACCAATCAGTAGTAACGGATACTCCTGCAGACAGACTAAAAGCAGCAAGCGCTTATAGCGCAACAGTAAGTTAATAAGCGCTTCGGGAAGCTTCTTAAATGGCCAGCTCGAACTCTATAGCTGATTTGAGGCTGTTTAACCAAAAATCGCTGATGATGTGGTACTTTGTGGCTAATTCATTGATTAGACGGTATATTTCGAAAATATGGCGCTTTTTAAAACAAGCACTCAGTACACTCTGGAACTTTTCAGCTGGTTAGCCTGATTTGTATGGTTCACGATGGAACTTGAATATTAAAGTTTTTAAAAATATATTCATGTACATAAACAAAACAAATCGTGTTGTATATTTCATTCATGATGGCTTGCTTGAAAAAAAATCGTAAATAAAAATAATCCCCGCCACCGTGGCGTAAGCAAGTTGCTTAAGCGCTATTTGAAAGACTCACCTAGAACTCTGATGCTGTTTATCTACTGCAAAAGGCGAATTCAAGCAGCGATATTTAGCGGACCAAGATGAGCTGCTTAAGCAAATTCGGCTATTTGGGTTAGGGGACCCGCTACAAACGTAGCAATCAGACAAAGAGATAGAGAGCGAGGGAGAAATATTACATCTAACTAAACATGAAATTTATTTTACACACACCAATACGTCAATGAATAGCATCAATAAAAATGTTATTCCTGAAACCATTAATTTACAACCCAGTTCAAATTTGTAACGGCCAATTTGAATGGCAAACCCTGTTTTTTTCAACGCAAATGTAGCGCGACCACACGAACAGTAAAGTTGTGCAGGCTGCTTCGTGGAATAAGTTTGACAGTACACCAATACCATCGCATGGGCAGGCGCGTGTGTATTGCCGTCTGTGTATTGGCAGCGCGGTGTGATTATTCAATCGGGCATGTTTGACAGACGAGGAAAACACACGCGCACGGGTACCCGGTAGAAAGGCTCAACAACCCGACTTTTCGGCAACAACACTCGGCCGATTTTGTGCACTGCATAGAGCTTAATTTGTTGTGTTCGTGGTGATAGCGGCATTTTGCCCCAATTTGCCCTGCTCGCCACACTGTTGCTAGCGAATGTGAGTGTGCTCCCCAGCCCCCATCGCCAGTCCAGCGGAGTCCAGCCGGTTGTTTTGATCCGCACGACAGACCTTTCCGGGCAGAATGTTTTCCTCCAGCACCGTGTCCACC